>NW_010420272.1:12994-25412 GCF_000710305.1 Buceros rhinoceros silvestris
CGAGGCAAAGTAAGGGACGGGCCTCCCCCAGCCGCTGCTTTGCCTTCCTCAGGAGCAAAAACACCTCTGCCCTGTATCGCCACGGCAGGCACCAGCTGCAGCTCTGCAAACAGGCGGCTGGGAGACAACCCTGGGCGTACCCTGGGCTCTTGTGCTGTTCACATACACCTCGTCAGCGTCTGTGGTCCCTGTTGGGGTGGGGAAATCAACTCAATTACCAGAGCCTGGGTCCAGCCCTTCTTCAGTGCTGATCTCGCTGCAACATGTGTGCATGCGTCCCACCTCTTACCCCTCCTCTTCGTCGGGACAACTCTTGTTCGACTTTAGAGGAAACACGCCTCCCTCCCAGGAAAGCCATTTTTAGTATCAGCTGGACCACAACAGATTCATTTCTGCCTGTAATTTCAGTCAAGAGCTGGATACAGAATTTTTAATCTGCCCCTTTCTCACCATTCCCACCCGGATTTAGATAACTAGCGTAGCCCAGTTCTTAAACTTTTGATTTAACACCTTTCACCTTTGACTTTCTTTTCCCCCTGAAACCGTAGCTGGCAGTCGTGTAGAAGGTTAGACCCAGACCTTGGGAAGCAAGGCAAGCACTTTGCTGCTGGCATTTCTTCACAGCCAGCTTTTGCAGAAGTACGTGATAAACACGGTACTCGGATGGAAGGAGCTTTGATCATGGGCAGAAACAGGAATTAAGGAGAAAGCGAGTCCTGGGAACCACGGCCCTCATACCGGATGGATGCGCATTAGTTGGTTACAAATGGTTGTCAGGTGACAGCAAAATGTCCCAAAATGAAAACCTCGTAATTACTGACCCACCAAGGAGTAAGACAGGTGTGTTTACTTGGTACGGTTTATGATGGCCACAAACTAAGAGGAACGCAATCATGTTGGTGGCAGTGTCTCTGATTTCTTTCTCTGAAAGAAAAACACACTCCAGGCCCATAAAACTAATTTGGAACCTCAGATCTCTGAAAGCCTTTCCCTCTGAAAGGGAGATAAATGTGTGGAGTATTCTGTAAGTACCCAGCGCTCAGAAATGAGCCTGCTCTGCAGAAATAGTTCTGCTACTATTCTGGGGAAATGATGCTGTGCCAGCCATCTGTTATGCCAGACACGGGGATGAGGAAAGAAGCTGGACCAGGCAATATTTAAAGGAAGAAAACCAAAAGAAAACACAAAACCTGCTAACCGCATCCCTTAGATCACAAATGTCCAAGGAAAAGTTTGGCTCTGGGTGTTTGTGTTTGTCCTTTAGGCAGCACTAGAGCATAGGTCGGGATGAGGGTAAAGAAAAGGAAGGACACACACACGCCCCCCCACACACACCTTTGTTGCACAAAGCGGGGAGAGGTGGCAGCGAGCTGCAGGGTGGGGATCAACTTCCCCAGCCACCAGCACCTTGTGGAAGAGGATGAT
Source organism: Buceros rhinoceros silvestris (assembly GCF_000710305.1). Classification (NCBI taxonomy): domain Eukaryota; kingdom Metazoa; phylum Chordata; class Aves; order Bucerotiformes; family Bucerotidae; genus Buceros; species Buceros rhinoceros. Next base: position 14,420 of record NW_010420272.1, read on the forward strand.
GTCCGCGGCCGGTGGGTATTGCATGGAGGAAGAGGGGTTTGGGCATTCCTAATGTCCTACAGGAACTGAAACGCACGGCAGGAGCCTTTGACAGCGCAGATGAGGTTGCAGGCTGCCAGCTCCTGTCCCCTGGGGAGGTACTTGGCCTGAAGACAGGCTGTGCCACCGCCTCGGCTGAACACCACTGACAGGGGACGTGGGCTCTTCCTCCGCAGCAGGTGCCTCCGCTCTGTCCCTGCGACTGGCAGGGGGAGACGGCCAGTGCTCGGGCCGCGTTGAGGTCTACCACAACGGCAGCTGGGGAACAGTCTGCGACGATGGCTGGGAGCTGGCGAGCGCCAAGGTGGTGTGTAGGATGATGGGCTGTGGAGAAGCTCTGGTGGCTCTGACCGAAGCCCAGTACGGTCAAGGCTCTGGGAACATCTTCCTCGATGACGTGCAGTGCCGAGGGGATGAAGACAACCTGTGGGACTGTGCCCACAGGGGGATCGCTGTCCATGACTGCCATCATGAGGAGGATGCCAGCGTCATTTGCGCAGGTACAATAGCACGTCTCTCGGAAACTACCGCTTCCTGAGCAGCACAAGCTTGCCCGCAGCTCAGATTTTGTTGCCCAACTTGTTTCCACCAGTGGAAGTGTTTCAGGCATGAAATCAAGACCTATGAGAACTGTGGTTTAGCGCATTTTTTCTTCTTGTTAACTCATGCATTTTCTTCACACAAGTCTGTGGTTTAATTTTGATTTTATTTATTTATTTGGCTAACTGGAATATCATTGTGAATTTTATCTGATGCCATTTCCTACGCTGCTACCTGGCTGCTTTATGCATTACTGTTTGCATCATAATTTCACATCACAGAATCATTTTGGTTGGAAGAGACTTTTAGGATCATCAGGTCCAACCATTCACTCTGCACTGCCAGGGTCCCTAAACCATGTCCCTCAGCGCCACAGCTACGTGTTTTCAGAATACACTCAGGGATGGGGACTCCACCACTGCTCTGAGCAGCCTGGGCCAGGGCTTCACAACACTTTCGGGGAAAACAATTGTTCCTTATGTCCAGCCTGAACCTCCCCTGGCACAACTTGAGGCAATTTTCTCTCGTACTGTCACTTGTTACTTGGGAGAAGAGACCAACCCCACACCCACCCCTCCAGGCTCAACCCCCACGGGTCCCTCAGCCACTCCCCAGCACACTGTGCTCCAGGCCCTGCACCAGGTTCATTGCTCTTCTCTGGACACACTCATCACTATTGTATTTCAGTCCTCCTAGTCCTGTTTTCTCACAGATTATGAACCATGACTAGCAAGCCAAATTTCCTTTTTGTGCTTTTAGTAAGAAATTACTTTCAGCAACTCCCTTTAGGGTTTTTCCAATCAATTCCCAGTTTTCCAACAATTCTGTATTCTGACTGGAAACACGTACCGTTGGAGAGCCGGCATCGCTGCAGCGTCTGCGCCGATGGTGTCACGGCAAGCGATGGTCCATGGACAGAGCTCATCCGTGCGGCAGGCACTCCATGAGCCTGAAACGGCTGAGGTGACGCATCATTTCTTAGGGGCCCTGGCAGGGTGAACAGCTGGACTCGATGATCTTAAGGGTCTCTTCCAACCTAAATGATCTCGTGACACCTGCAAGGCAACCACAGCCATTAACAGCTGCCTTTTGAAAAAGGCCTTGCAGCCTTCTCCCGTCGGGGGATGCTGCTGCCAGAGGTGGGCAGGGTTGCTCTATACCATCACTGCTTTCTCGTTTCTCACATAGTAACTGGGGAATGTTACTAAGCATCCTCTGTAGTCAAACCAGAAATTCACTTTTCTGTTCCCTTTCCTAGAGCCCGCTCCAGGCACAGTCACAACGGAGCCCGTTCCAGCTGGTGAGTTCTCCCCAGGTGGGTCTTGCAAAGCTTTCACAGCTGATGTATTTTACCTGGAAACCTAAGCCCTGATAGGAAGGGAAAGATCTATGGGCAAAAATTTGAAAGCAAATGCATGTAAGATGGGTTTCTGAGATAACCTGAGGCTTACCTCAGAGTTCTGCTGTTGAAGAATACTGCTATCAATAGAAATGGTTATGTAGCTACAGACACATACATTAGAGCCTGAAAAAGAAAAAAAAAACCTTTAGATTTACTCCGAGGTGTACACGACACACTCTGAGAGTAAGGATTGATGATAGCTGCTGAACTGACACGATGCCACTTGTTACAACAAGATTAATTTCACGTTTTCCACCTCTGAGGAGGAACACGCAACCACAGGCAGGGTTCCCAGGCACCCTCCAGGGTGGTGGCCAGACCACACGCTGGTTTACACAACTGCCAGCTGATGGGTAAAGTGTAGCTGGGCTGGGGATATTGTACCAGGCGTAACTACACCTCAGGAGAAGGCTGCTTTGCTTTGTCGATCCACGCTTTGCTGCTCAGGGTTGGACGAATTACTGAGCGTGGCTTTTGTTTTCTCTCTGGCAGTCCCGGCTGGGTCCTCGACAGCTGCAGCACCAGGTAGTTATTGCTGTCACTTGTTACAGAATCACGGAATCGTTTGGGTTGCAGGAGACCTTTAAGATCATCAAGTCCAGCCGCTTACCCAGCATTGCCAAGCGACGATCCGTGGTGGGCAGAGGTGACCACGAAGGACAGCAGGATCGCTGGCTCACACCGTGCTCCCGGACCGACTCGAGGCGTTACCTGCCAGGCACTCGGCTGCCAGAGCTGTGCCCTCTCAGCTGCGTTAGCTGTTTCCCTGCCCAAGCTCAGGGTCTTGCTGGAGGGTTTTCCAGAGGGGACGCACTGCATCGCGCCGGCTGTGTCACCGCAGCGTGTGCGTTCACAGCCACATGCGGTGACACTCGTGCTTGCAGCCAAGTCTTCCTGGTTACACACGTGGCTCTGTGTGATATTGCAAATGTCCACAACTGCTGCCATGGGTCTCAGGGCAAAAGTATACATTTAAAATGCAGACAATATTTAATTTTGTGTTTTCTTTCTCACAGTAACCGTCTCTCCCACTCCTGAACCAGCAGACATCACCACTTGTAAGTAATACAACGTTACTCTGCCTCACACGCTTAGTTGTCTGCCCAGCTTCTGATGAAGTATTGCCTGGCTCCAGCTCCACTGTACAATCTCATGGATTTAACCACTAATCCAGATCGCCTCTCCCTTGGCTTCCACACACAGCGAAAGAGGGAAGGGGGCTTGGGGAGAAGGGGACAGGAGAAACATCTGCAAAGCACTAGGGAGGGGGGAACCGCCGCGGCAGGCACACTGCACCAACATAAACTCAGATTTGCGCTCAGTCACCCCATCCCAAGATATCCAGCCTTCCTGCACCCCCCAAAGCTGCATCCCCATCACTGCACGCACCGGGCAGTGCGGGAGCCGCCGGGTCCAACGCCCACGGAGGCACCGTGCGGCGCACGGCACTGCTAGGGGCACCACACAGAAACGGTACTTCATACTGTCACCCCCGGCACCCAAACTGCTGTGTAGGAAACATCCCACGGGTTTCCAGAGCCTTCCACGGGGCAGGTCAGGAGCCTGCCAGAGGAAGCCTACACGGGGATGTGTTCTCCTCCCACTGAGGCTGCTCACGTTCCTGCCAGACTTTGCTAACGCCTGCCCGGGGCAGCGGCAGCATCTTCCAGTGGCTGTGGCCAATCACTACTCGGAGAGACCTGCAGGTCCCCAGCGGTTCGGGTGGTTCCCAGTGCTGGGACAATGCTAGCCTGCAGGTTTGTTTTCTCCCACGTCTCAGATCAGCCCCTGAGAAAAGATGACACCCGAAGCAGCAGCTACGGGTGACTTTAGCTTTAGTGGAATCGGTCGAGGGCTTGATCCTGGCAGCAAGCTGCTGACTCCCTTCCCGTTAACGGTCCTTGCTCTGCTCACGCTAACAGATCAGGTACTGAAGTGTGGCTTTTATTTTCTCTTTGACAGTCCCAGCCGAGACCATGACAGCTGAAAACAAAGGTACTGGTTTCTGATCCGTTCTCGAGCTGCCATGAGCAGCTCGTGGTTTATCATGTGAGCCATCAATGTGTTTAAAACGTGGACAATGTTTAATCTCATGTTTTTTCCTCTCACAGCAGCAAACTCATTCACTCTGTCAGTCGCTCCAACTCCTGAAGTAGCAGCCACCACCACCCGTAAGTAATGCAGCATCCCTTGGGTTTACAGCCTTAATCCTCAATCAAAGCTGTGATCTGATGGTAGACAAACTACACCAGCATAAACCCGGATTCCATACTGGTTTTTATACAGATTTGATACTCAGATAAACTTTAGATCACAGACTGGTTTGGATGGGACAGGATCTTTCAAGCGCACCCAGTCCCACCCCCTGCAGAGAGCAGGGACATCTGCACCCAGAGCAGGGGCCTCAGAGCCCCAAGGTCCAACCTGACCAGGGATGGGGACAGGGATGGGGCTGCTCCCACCTCTCGGGGCAACCTGGGCCAGGGGCTCACCACCCTCAGTGTACAGAATTTGAACTAAGGATCCTCTCACACCCAGAAAGCCTCCCAGCACTTTCACAGCTGGATCTCCACTGGAAGCTGAGCCAGCGGGAGTCCTTCTGACGTACTCGGTGGTATTGAGTTTGAACCTTAGTTCCCTGCAGTGGGATTTACCTCCCGAAATTTCTGAACTGCAAGTTCTGCTCATTAATTGAAAACGCTCTGCCTCGGGTGCTGGGACACCAGCCCAAGGTTTGCTGTCCAGCGTCTGGCCCCATCAGCTACACATCGGTATCGGGCACTCAGCTGCCTCAGAAACACGCACATACTTGCGTTGACAACACGCAGGAAACTGAACCTCAGACACAAAGTGTGTATTTGAGCGTGGGACTACCTGCCTGCACAGAGGAATAAACAGAATTAAACCTTGTTCCTATTAACACTAGTAGTATGTCATCAGGAGTACCCAAGCCCCTACACTTTTCTCAGTACGAGTCCAGGACGCTCGGTTCCTCAGAACCGCTGTTACCAACACTGCCTAGTGCTGACGCCGCCAGCTGATGACAATGTATATCAAATTACATAAAAGTCCACTTCTTCCTCATTCAGCCTCATTTTTTTTTTTTTTTCTTGCATTAAAAGCCCCTCAGAAAAGAAAGCCAGCCCCCACAAGCCCAGGTAAGGCATTCTCATTCTCTCTTTCTCACGACTCCTCCTCGGGGCAGCATGTGCTGGGTAGGGGGTGTGAGCTGGGAAAGCCTGGCGGCTTAATGCCAGCAGGTATCGGAGTCCAGAAGACAGGGGGAAGCAGGAGAGGCCGGGAGCAGACAGAGAGCTTGGGGATGCCACTGCTCAGCCAAGGACCACGCGCTGCTGATACAGGGGCTGGCAGCCGAACCACCCGTGGTGGTAACGTCCAGGGGATGAGCCATGTCTGCACCTCTGATGGAAAAAAACACATCTTGACATCAAATTTCATCTTCCCCAGTCAACCTGACCTACCTGCCCCAATACATGCAGTGGATGTTACTGCGGTACCTAACTGGCCTGTGCCCGCTGAGGAGGCCCGGGATGCCAAGCATACAACTACAAGGGTAAGCATTTATTCACGGGCATGAGGTGTCCCAGCCGAGCCGGGACACCCTGAACGTGGTTTAACACGGGGTCCTTACACCCTTCAGACATTCAGGTATGACACGATCGCCCAATCGCTCACATCCATGCTACTGATCATTAACCATGGTAAAACCTCGCACAACGACTCTCTCTCTGCAGCACTCCCGCTGTCCCTGGAGCCGGTCTTGCTGGAGTTACTGGTCTGTGACACCAGACGATGCTGGGAGGGTTTCAAAGATGGGTCAGAGGGGCTGGAAGGCTGGTGCTACCTTGGCTGTCCCGGGGAGTCCTTCAGGGACCGCGCTAAGCTCCCACGGAGCAAAGTCCTCCTTTCCAGGGCCAGGCTGTCCTTTAGTTTGTTGTAATCAAGCATGAACACCACCAGAGCCTCCAGTAAAATCCCACCACCTCATTACATCACCGTTTATAACGTGAACTAATATATATTCACAAAGGGAATGCACTTCCAGCTCCTAAAGACTGACTGATAGAAGAGTTGGGGAAGGGAATTTTCATAACTGTGACCACCAGAGATCCTACACCGATGCCAGAGGCAGGGAGGAGACACCTGGGCAACCCCCGAGGCTGGCCTGGGGTTGGCTCCTGCGCCACGTTTCACACACCATGCAAAGGCTGTGGCACCAGAAGGCTGGTGGCAGCACATGGGTTTGAAACTACCACACACCAAAACGCCGTCAAAGTTATTGAGGAAAAACATTTTTAAAAATATTTTTAAAGGCTGCTACTGGCTGATGCCACCCGTGGCTTCGTGAACACCGAGACTCGGGAAGGTGACATCCACGGCACAAACAATTCTGTTTCTAAAAGCTCATTATCCTGAATCACAGGATATTACCAGCCTCCCCCACTTCACACACTCGCCCACCCCTTCCCTGTCGTAACCCTTCCTCACTGGGTCACCCGCTGCGCGGCTAGATGGGCCCCAGACAGAGTCTCGGCAGTGGGTTACGTACAGCCGCGACGTGCAAAGCGCTGGGGAGGGGGTTCATCGGGCTGGGGGTTAGTGCGCTCACCACGCCGAGGAGACCCCCAGCGAGCCTTCGCTGGCCAGGCGACAGTCGGGGGGAAGGGTCAGCCTTCCTCCACGGCTCCGTGACACAGCCCCTCCACGGGGCTCAGCCACCGTTCCCCACGGGGTTCTTTTCCCTTTGAGACTTTCTGCCTCCCCACGGTGGTGTTTTCCCTCCTGAGTCCTTGAGCCTCTGACGGAACCTCAGTCAACAGTAACTGACTTGTCAGTAATTTCACCTCCCTTATCTCGCCTGGCTCTGCGGACTTTCTCACAAGCCAGCAATGTCCTCAGCTGGCACCTGTGGATGGGCCATCTCAGGTGACTCAGGATCCTCCAGCAGGGCAGCTGAGCCCTCTTACTCCTTAGGAGAAGGTTCAGCCATACTTTGCAGCTCTGAACTCAGAGCCCATCGAGCTGTGACCTATCCCCACGCAGTGGAAGGACCCAGCTCTGGCACCTCCCATGGCAGAAATACAGAACACACAGGAACGCTGGTGCTCAAACCCTACCCGGCGTTACAGCGTCCCCGCGCCGGGGAAACTCTGTCTGGGTGATTTAGTGTCAAATCCGCCTTCTCTGACTCACCTTCTCTGCAGCTATTTACAGACGTGAGTGGGGTCTCTCCAAACTCGCATGACTTTATGACTGAAACATTTGATTGGTCAGAAGAGAGTAAAGAAAACATCTCAACAACCATTTCTAAATAGTTCCTCACCCGTGCCTGACTTCATACGGACACCACCAAATTCATACACCAAAGACACGGTCCTGAAACTGTGTACTTGAGTGACCACCTGCGAGCAGCAGCAGGGTTTAAAGTGAACAACTGGGACAAAGACACAGTTGGGTTGGTTGGCTTTTCACATTTAATTCTCCATAATATTCTGCCAGGGAAGAACAATTGGCAAAAATTCTCAAAAGGTATTTCACAAATTATGTGAAAACTGTAGAGGAGGATGAAGCATCTGATTAAAGGGGTTTTCTCCTCTGTGTTCAGAAATTTCTGAGGTTTCTTGTAACCAATGAAACACATGGGGTTAGCGACCAGTTTTTGGTGACAGGTTTTGTATGACAATTATATGTGGGGTTTTTTTTTTTCCTTTTTTCCTTCTCAGGTGTGTCAGAGACCCAACCTGTGGCAACTACTATTCGCCAGGCCAGAGGGTTCTCCAGTTCAAGTTCAATGGTCCCATATACCCCAGAGTTTGCCTACGGTGCGAAGTATCAGGGTGCAACAGCTACAGTTACCCGTACTACCACCACCACGGCTACGTGAGAGGCAAAAGAAGCACAAAGAAGGATGTTATTATTATTATCGTACCCAAATAACAACAGCCCAATGGTGCTTCTAACCATAACGCGATGTTGATCACTTATCTACGCGATCTCCACTAACGCATTCTACCAGGGGGTGTAAATCTAAGGGTACTGTAATCTCACTGTGCTTGTGTTCCTCAATTCCTGACCTTCCAGTTCCACGTTGCAGATCTGTAGTTCTCTAAACTCCAGTAAACGTTCTCAGTGACAAAGGTTGCTTGCACTGGCTGGCTGGTTTTTCACATCAAGACCTTGCTTCCCCTCTCGCGGTTCCTCCAGTTCTCCCCGTTGTACCAAACAGCTCAAACACTGAGCGTTTGAGGAGGACAAACCCGCCTTACAGCTGCTTTCTGAGCTCCCGGGGAGACATCAATCACAGCATCCCTCGTAACCAGGAACGTCTGAGCAGTTACCTTACATAGGAACTCAAAAACATTTGGAAAAAATACCGTCCACATACTGAGATACCATCTCTGCAATACCTGTAAGCCATCATGAACTTCCCACGTGTCAGGATTTATTACTGGAGATTAGAACTGTAAAAAAATCATACATCTAAATTTACTTCGTTATAAGCATTTGCTTCACCCCTTTTCTTTCAGTATCTGTTAAAGTTATATCACCTCAAGCCAAGAACATTCGTGTTAAATTGTCGTATTTGAAATGACTTACTGGGGAAAAAATAATGGAAATTAACAATTTTCAGTTCATAAGAGACAAGATCAAGAAATCCCCTTTTCCCAGGCACTTTTCCTTTGATGCTTCACCCCTTCCAACAAGGGGCTGTAACCATTCGGAAGCCCAGCTCCTCCCAGAATAACTCAGCCAGCTCCCAAAGGCCACGATCCCGCAGATCTCCCCCGAAGGCCCCATCTCACCTCCCACCTGGGGGTGAAGCCTTGGCATTGCCCGAGCGGGCTCACGGCCAATGTCCTCGTCCTGCCGCTCCGCAATGCCTGTCCTGAGCCAGAGTGTTTCCTAATCTTACTTAGTGCCCTCGGAACTCCATCACACTCACACCCCGCTGCTCTGCTGCTCACGGGTAGCGACTTAGAGCGCTTGCAATCACATTTTCCCTGCTCCCTGGGTTGCAGGCAGTGAGAGCAAGTGCCCATAAGGATGGTGTCACAACCGCTGATTCTCGTACTGAGAGGCAGAGCTGTTCGCTCTGAGGATCTGCTGTGGTGAGACACCTTCCCGACAGTCACTCTCACCCCATCTTCCCGGACTTCCACGAAGATTTGCTGGCCCCTGTGAGGTAGGAGTGGAAATTCAAAGCGGGCCATTACTATTTTGGCATCGCTTGATACCTGAACACATCACACCAGCTGAACACGGGCTTAACGTGGAAGATTCGAAAACACCTTGGACACTCAGATCTGTAGGGGTCCAGTCCCTCGGTATCAACTCCACAAGAAAACTTCCCAATCATCCACACGCAAGGAGTTGCACACAGTCTGCCTACCAACCTGCAACCACCAGGGCAGTGGAGCCACAGCATCTTGGTCTTGGTTCTGATGGACACGGCGTAGATTGGCAGGGCTCCACACACCAGTTCACACATTAAATGCGCACAAAACGGACGTTAGCATTTGAAAACTCCTTGCCAAGCACGTGTGTGGGTTTCAGAAGTGAAAGGCTACACAGACTAAATGCAAATTTAGCATTTCCAGAAGCTAAAGGGAATTCAAATGCTATGCAGCATCTTTATTCAATGCCTCCATGTCTCAAGGCAGTGTCAGAACATTGTCACGATGAAGAGAGCTGCATTCAAAATCCTGATAGTCAGTTAAAAACAAGAGAGAACCGTTGTAAGGCAGGCACAGGTCAGAGGTGAGCAACAAGGTCATCACACGTACCGTATCGGTTTGACTTTTCCCGTACGCTGGGAAGAGACGCTGTTTGCCCAGCTGTGGGGACCTGCTGGGAAGAATCCCACGGGCAGGCTCCCGCGTGCGCCCCAGCTGCTCCACACCCTGCCAGGACCGAACCGAGCCAAGGTCAGGGGAACGGCCCATCTGCGGCACCGGCACCTCCGCAGCCTCCGGAAGCTTTAAAGGTTGGGTGAGCGCTGCTGCTGTCGGAAACGCTCTGCATTTCAAGAGCTTTGCTCCTTGTGGAAAGACAGGCCAAGTAGGGTAAGCGTCTTGGAACAACAGACACTCGTTAGACTCGTGCTAGAAGGAATTGAGTCTCTCGGCACTGTGCTCGTTCCCTTTCTGGGGAAGGAGAGGCTTATTCTCTTTATTTTTTGTAGCTTCTACCACGGGACTAGAAGTTTTACCTGCAAAGTGGTTGCAGTGCAGCTGCCTCCTTTTAAATCCATGCTAACAGGAATCTGCCCTCATTCATCCACAAATGCTTCAGCTACAGGAAACTATCCCTCGTGACAACCCTGTTATGACAGTCCCACCTCACAACCTGAGGGATCCTCAGCAAGGCCAGGAATGATTTGCCCAGCACAGCCTTACCAATAGGTGTCCAAATGAAGGTGGGAAAAGACCAAGCGCCAAGAGCAAACTGGTGAACGTGTCTCTCAAGGGAGCGTGGCAATCCCTCCCAGAACGTTCTGCGCCTGCCAACACACCCCATCGGACACTCAACGAAACCAGCTGAACAAGCTGCTTTGAACCCCAGGAGCTGGCAGAAGCAGTTACACCGACCCCACGCAGTGCGTCGTAAAACAAACGGGCACAGCTGTTATTTTCTCATTTCTATCTGGGAAAGAGAAGCGGTTACGGAGAGATTAACCCCTCCCTCCGCCACACCACGTAATACACCTGGTTATGAAAGAGCAGGAGGTATAAAAGTTAGCAAAGCCAAACCTCCCCCAGCTGCCACCGAAATGCAGGCGCTCCGACAGCTCCTCCTCCTGCCTCTCCTCGCTGCTCTGGCTCTCCCTGAAGACAACGCAGTAGAACGCACGGGTATGGAAATCCAGCCTTTTTCTTTTTTCACCTGCAGAATTTCATTAATTGTCCCTCAATGGGTGTTTTATAGACAGCTGGAAGGAAAAATGTTAAACATACATCTAAAATTGCATCTCAGCCCAAGGGGTAGCAGTGT
>NW_010420272.1:25565-30463 GCF_000710305.1 Buceros rhinoceros silvestris
TGGAAGGAAAAATTTTAAACATACATCTAAAATTGCATCTCAGCCCAGGGGGTAGCAGTGTAGCACGCCGCTGCTGCGGTGTAGTAACACCTCAATGCGCCAGCAAGAGTTAAAAACTAAATTAAAAAAAAATTTCAACATGACTCTCTATGGCAAACTTTTAACTTAAGAACTTGAAGATATTTCACCCTGGAATCAAAATTTGCATTTAAAAGTCAATACCACATTGGAATACCAGGAATAAAGTGACTTACCAGGAAACGGTTACATTTAGTTGTTCATTTTGCCTTTGTTCAAACAGAAGCAACAGAGAGTCGTTTGCTGCTCGATTCGGGGTCCCTGGTGTGTGCTCAGGGTGGCAGTTCTCTGATTAACAGTGGGCAGCTACTGCAGAACCAAGCATTGCTGCAGAGCTGCTCCAGCGGAGGGAGGCAGGGCTGACCCCGTAACGCTCTGCACTTGGGAGGTTTCACGCGAGCAGAAAGGCCCCTGCTAAACCCCTCTTTTCCCCCTGGAGTTCAGCAGAACACCTGACTTTGCCACCTGGCACTGCACAGGAAATCCTTCCTGCCCCTTTGGACCAGTATTTTTAGACTAATATTAAAGGGGAAAGGAGATCTTACGCTCAAACTTGATTCTCAACTCCTCTGAAGGTTCCTACACAACAGCCGTTACTGCAACTACTTCCTAACTTATGTGATGCCAGCCAGGGCTGGTTGGTGGGTTTTGGTAAGAGAACTGGGTTGAAGCCCAGCTAACCCCGCGTCCTGAAGAGAGGATGCTCAGGCACAAATATGGATACAAACCTGCATAACACTTCCCCAGAACACTCTCCCAGTCACCAGCAAACGTGGTTCAGGACTTCTGAAAGAGAGGAAACATTATCTCTGTGTTTAACAGTTACCAAAGGCTTTTTCTTTCAGGGATTTGACCTGTTTTACTTTACCATCCACATCACCCTGCAGCAAAGATCCACCTGCAAAGGGCCAGTTCCTTCGGTTTGTTTCAAATCCTCGGCTTACTGGTTTCATGCCAGGCCACTGAGTTCCTGGAGTGGAAGAGATCATCACATAGCAACCCTCTCCATGAACCTGCTGACCTCTAGCACCTCCTTCCCCCCTAGATCTCCCCTCTCCTGACCTGAAACGCTTCAGTCTGTTTTCTCCTTGTCTGGAAGCTCTTCTAAACTTTTGATCATCTCCGTTCCCATTCTCTGCAGCTCTTCCCGTCAGAGCTGGAGGATCAGAACGGTATGCAGCAGCAAATACACAGTAGTCCTGCACACAGTCCTTTAGAAGCTCAGATCCGAAAAGTCTTTTTGATTCCCAAAGGCTTTAAATCCAAGTGCTGAGCCTCAGGACTGGATTCAGTGATCTTCAGGAACTCGGGGCAGGGGGAAGGCAGGAGGCTCGGAGTGCCTGGGGTGACAAACCTTGCTGCATCACTTGGCATTTCCAGCTTTGCCATCGGGTTCATCTGCGATGGTACGTGCTCCCCAAACACCCCTTTCTCTGCTGCTGGGAATATGAGGATTAAAAGCAGTCTCTGATATTCTTTTACTATTTGATTCTTCGGATTTCACACACTGCCGTAATACAAACAAAAACAGAGTCTCTGCACGCTGGAGGGTGAGACATTAGCGAAAGGGAAAGCTCGAGAGATCCTCTCAAGCGAAAACAGAGTCTCTGCACGCTGGAGCGTGAGACATTAGTGAAAGGGAAAGCTCGAGAGATCCTCTCAAGCCTGTCTGTGGTGTTGCTGTTCTTGGTAGGTACACCTCGCTGCGGGGCTTCACTTCAAGAGCTCAACAAAGCACTAAAGATAGAACTAAACGCAAATGCAAGCTGCACCTGGCAAATCCAGAGGAACGCGAATCAGACAGTTCGGCTCATTTTCTCCTACTTCCAGTAAGTATCTCCTGCAGGTGCTCGGTTCTGTTCCGTTCCACCGGAACACAGCGCAGGAAAACGCTGCCTTGGAGGATGTCTCTGTACTGACCCTGCGCTGAGGGCTCCAGGGAGCCTCAGCATCCATCAACGAGCTTCAGGAGTTCTCACTGTGTTTTTTCCATAGATTTGCTCCCTCTTCAAGCTGTGAAACAGAAAGTATTAAAGTATATGATGGTCCTTCAACCAATTCTCCTCTTCTTGGACAAGTATGTAACACCACCGATGCAGTCCCGGTGTTAGAGTCCTCCTCAGACAGCGCAACTTTTCTCATAACAACAAACTCGGTGGCTTTCAAACGAAACTTCTTTGTCTTCTACTACTACTTTTCACCAGGAACAAGTAAGTCATCCAATACCACTGGAATTGCACCATTAGAAGAAACTCTTCCGTTAGGGGGAAGTTTAGGGCTCTAATTAGAGACTAGTAAGAGGATTTTTAGTTAGTCTCTCTCAGTTCTTCTTGTGACCTGTTCCTTTGCTTCTGCTGATCCGAGCGGCACGGTATGAAACTCTTAAAACTTTGGTTTTACAGAGTAGTTACTACATCCTAGTTTACGCTGCTGCAGTGTTTAACATCGCTGCTGGAAAACTGAGCCCCTATTTCTAGTTTATAAGTTGTCTTTCCGAGGGTTTGACTGACTTGATTTTATTTTGCCTCATCTGTCAAGTAAAATCTCTCTCAAACGTGAAGATGTTGCACTTCCACACAGATCATGCCCAAGGCCTCACAGAGTTCTCTAACGCAAAGTCCCTCAGGGTTTCTTTGGGCTGGTGGAGCACCTTCATTACCAGTTTTACACGATGGCACCTGGTTTACCTAACATGTAGATACAACTGAACGGCTCACGGTATCAAAGGTACCTCACCTACACCATCTCAGATAGCATCAGGCTGCTCCTCAGACATACCAGAGACAACAGGCTTCACGTTGTGACATCCACCTGGTCTGAAATTCTCCATATTGTTATCTTCAACCATTTCCAAAGGAATGGAATCCTAAAGAAACAACCAAGAAAGAAACTTCGGTATCTTTAGATCTATGGCTCATTATACAGACTATTATGTTACCAATACATCTGCTCCTCTTTTCAGAAATTAAAAATTGTGGGGGACAATTAGCTGGTCCCAACGGGACACTTATCAGCCCCAACTACCCAGCATCTTACCCTCCATTCACATACTGCGTCTGGCACATACAAACAGCAAAGAACACGAAGATAAAGCTACAGTTCCAGGATTTCTTGCGAGTAAATCCTCTATTGCTCCTTTTCCATTACTTTAAATCCAGAAGTGCTTTCAAACTTTTAGAACATCTATACGCTTTTAAACAAAACACGCTTTGCCATGAGGCGTAGGGGGCTGGTAGCCCCTTCTTTGGCTTTCCCTGTACCTGAGCATTGAGGGAAAGTCTCAAGACCAAGGGAATTCAGAGGGCAGTATCCTCAGGAACATTTCCCGAGCTACTCAGAAGGCTGCGTAACCATCCAGCACAGGATTCTCCAGGAAATCACAACCCTGACCACTGCCCTCCGAGACAATGAACTCTGCACAGCGTGCGGTGTTCTCACCAGTCCTGGCCAGGGCCCATCTGCTCACGGAGGAACAGAGCCTTTTTCTGGGGGCACCCACCACCCAGGACAGCTGGTGCTTGCCATCGAGGGTGGCAGGCACCGAGACACGCTCTCACGCAGATCGATAGAAAGGGCGAGAGCTTCCTCTGGGGACATACACGAGGGGTTTCAGAGACCCACACAAGTGAACTCCACGTTTGAAAAGCTCTTAAGATACAGGATTACATATACATATATATTAAAATAGGTGTTTGAAAGCACAGTTATTTTTAGTAAGTAGCAGTCGATATATGGTCTCAGTGCTATAAAAACATCACTGACCCAGCTGCTGCCGAGAGCTACAGCAAAACGTCTGTTACTGCAGCAGGAGCAGAATCACGCTGCTCGTCAGCATTTCTTGCCTGTGAGTTTTCCATGTTTTATTTGGCTTTAATAATGTCTGTTGGTGTGTTCTTGCACTCCCCATTCTTATTTCGGTCGACTGGATGCTCCATGCAGGATGAGGAATGCTCTCTATACTCAGACTTCCCTCTCATTAATTTTCCTCTCTCTGCAGCCTGGAACTAGACCCAAACTGCCAGTTTGACTTCGCAGCAGTCTACGACGGCCGCACCACTAACACTGGCTTACTAGGAAAGGCGTGTGGCGTTGCTCGGCCCGCCTTCGAGTCCTCTTCCAACACCATGACGGTTGTGCTGTCCACAGACTACGCCAACTCCTACAGGGGGTTCTCTGCTCAGTACACCAGCGTTCCGCTGCCAGCGCCTGCGGAGCCCGACAGTGAGTACCTTCCCACACCAGCAGGATGCTGCTTCGCGTCTCACATACAATTCTTCCCTCACAGATACTGAGCTGACGGTTGATACTGAGGATTTAAGCCTTTTTATTGGTTTATTAACCCTCTTTAGTACAAAAATCCCACACTGGTCTCATGGGTAGAGCATGTTACTACCTGACCCATTCGTGAAAGCAACCCTGTTCTTTCACTTTTTGATCCTTTTTCCAGCCAGCACCACTGGCAGTTTTGAGTTTTTCTGAGTTTTTCCTTCTTTTGGACAAAGCAGGCACTGTTACCATCCTAGGGATGCAGAGATAAACTTCTTCTGACTGGTTTGGTGAAGTACTTTTGTTCCCAGGAAAATGGTCTGCGCTGGTGAGTCGACCCAGGTTTCACTGCGTAGTTTAATTCCCATTTTCCTTACTGGTTTCACACTCCTGCACACCCACCTTCTCCGTAAGGGAGGTGGAAAGGGAGCCCCAGCCTCTGCCATAGCTCGGTGTCCTCACCCACACGCTGCACTAGCACTTGGATTCCGTTTCCTGTTCCCAAAGGCTGCGGTTCATTCTGTGTCACTGGGATTCAAACTAGACGTTCAGCC
>NW_010420272.1:30647-36057 GCF_000710305.1 Buceros rhinoceros silvestris
CGTTTTTGAAGTCGAGTATGAACTCTGCACGGCCTCAAACGCACGAGAGGCAAATCAGGCACCGAGCAACAGGTTCAAGGATCCAGACCAAGGAGGTGAATGCAGTTTGTGGTAACTGTTCTGTGTTTTCCTGATTCCTCTTTCCACAGCAGTGTTCCTCACGTGCTCTTCAGAGAGCATGAAAATCGTTCTGAGCAAGTCTTACCTGGCCTCCCTCGGTTACAACGAAACTCACCTCCAGCTGAACGACCCATCTTGCCGCCCGGTTGTCACGGAGTCAGTGATCTTTTCCTTCCCGTTAGCCAGCTGCGGCACAACTAAAAAGGTAAAGGGGAAAAAAGCTCCGTGAATAAAGCGAGAATAGCTCATGAGCAACAAGAGGTTGTCGAAGCGGTTTATGACAGCATGTGAATAAGCCAACGGCAGATTTACTGTCACTTGGCTCATCCTGCTGCATGTTTCCAGTCCCGAAGCAGAAAGACCTTTTTTTTTTCCTCGTTAAGAACCTGATGGTCAATGAGCCTTTCAAAGGAGAACCCACACGAATTAACCCCGATTGGTTCACTCCCTCTCCAGCCCAGGCTGCCAGAAGCAGCACATTCGGTAACTTCAACACTCTCTGTGACAGGGCTGGTGCTCGCACTGAAGTCCTGAGGAAAGAGGAAAACCCCGGGACGCGAGTGAGGAACCCCAAGAGCTAGTTCACAGTGTTGTTTGATAAGGGTGACTGAAGCGCCGCTCCGGTACTTCCCGCAGTCTGTGCAACGGTCCTTACCCTGCACGGGCTGCGTCAGTGTTTCGGCAGAAACAGGAGGAGGGTCGAGAAGGGCTTTTTGGTTACAACCTGTTTCACATTTCATAGGTAGCCTTGAGCCTCTGATAAGCGGAGCTGGGTGGCCTTTAACCTCAGGGCAACTGCACTGCTCATACTATCACAGCTGAGCACTTCACGCGATTCCCTTCACAGGATGAAGGTCACAGCATCACTTACACCAACATCGTAACTCTCTTCGCAACCGGCAACATTATCACCCGTCAGAAGAGCATCCAGATCATCGCAAAATGCAGAATGGAAAACAACTCCACCTTAGAAGTCATTTATGTAACACAAAACAATACAATCCAAAACACGACGGCAGCGGGAAGGTACAATGTCAGCATGGCCTTCTACGACTCCGATTCGTTCTCCACCCCTGTGCACCAGTTCCCATATTACGTAGAGCTGAACCAAACTCTTTTTGCTCAAGTCAGTCTATATTCCACCGACCCCAACCTCCTGGTGTTCGTTGATACCTGCACAGCATCTCCACAGCCCGACTTTGGATCGCTAACGTACGACTTAATCAGGAGCGGGTGAGACTCTACATTATTTTAAGATTGTCTCCTAATATGTGAGGAAGTATCATCCAGACACCACTCATAGCTCTTTCGGTCTTCTCTCTCTTCCACGTACCTTCTTTCATGGCTGGAAGCAAAATTTCACTGAAATTTCAAGGCACTACATAACCAGAGCTGGGGAAAACAAGCGCCAGCGAGAGGAAAAGCAGCACATCACTGTAGGGCCACGTGTAGCAGCAACACCCTCGTTAGAAGCTGTGGTTAGTTAACAAGAACTATTATTGTGCAGGGCCCCCTCTAACAGCCCTCTGAATTCTGTTGCAGCTGCAATAAAGACGACACTGTGGTCACCTACCCACCACGCGAACACTACGGACGGTTCAAATTTAACGCCTTCCGCTTCCTGCGGGGCTCTCCATCGGTTTATCTTCAGTGTGACATTTTAATCTGCGACAGCAAAAGCCCCAGCTCTCGCTGTACCGAAGGCTGCGTCTCCAGGCACAAGAGGGATCTTTCTTCCTACATATGGAAAACTAACACCGTTGTAGGACCCATCCGCCTGAGGAGAGCGCTCAGGTCTGGTGATCACTCAGGTAGGAGGAACATGTCAATTCACAGTCTGATTAAGCAATTCCTTCGTGTAAACTCATTACCTTTGTTCCCTTAACGAAATAAGTGAGTGACACTAGTTCAAAACTACCCTGGCATCAGAGCAGTGGGTCCGACGGAGTCCTGCGCGATGGCAGAAGTGCCCCGCTCTGCCAGACTCTTCCGCACCAGCTGGTCTAGGTGAGGGTTGAGAGCTCACGTAGGACAGGGCGCAGAACCCAGAGAAAGCTGTTCTGAAGGGCCTGGCACTCCCCCCGTACCCCCTGTTCTAACTTCACTGAGCACGTGGCTTCGCCTGGGAAAAGCACGTTGTGCCACGTGCTTTCGAGGGTCAGATCTAAGGTGTATTTAGCATTAAACCTGCTCTTCACAGTAACAAACATTTTCTTCCTTTTTTAAATAATTCATAACCTCTTTGAGCAGCATGTTAAACACGCTCCCACAGATTTCCATAATGAGAGACTTTGCTGGAACTTCCATAACCTCTTTGAGCAGCATGTTAAACATGTTCCCATGGATTTCCATAATGAGAGACTTTGCTGGAACTTTCCACATGCTGGAAACTGGACGTGGCTCCCATCCGTCTGGTTCTAATGATAACGACAGCGCTGCTCGGCGGGAACGTGGCTGCCGCGTACCAAAGAATTTAACCGTGCGATGCTCCGCCGCACAACCGCTTTATTCCAGATTTGTACCACTCCTCGGTACTGCAGGTTCAGAGCTGGCAGCAGATGTGGGTGTCTGCTCAGCACCAAAAACATATATTTTCATCGAAATAACACGGTGTTCACCGCTTCCTTTCTTCTCTCCGCACAGGATCCCTCACTAAAGCAGCTGCTGAAGGATGTGGGTGTCTGCTCAGCACCAAAAACATGTATTTAGTTTTCATCGAAATAACACAGTGTTCACCGCTTCCTTTCTTCTCTCTGCACAGGATCCCTCACTAAAGCAGCTGCTGAAGAGAGCCCGAGCCTGCAGCAATACAGCTTCTACGGGCTTTCGTTCGTTGTTTTGATTTCAAACGTCATCATCGTGGTGGCTGTGATACTAAAACACCACAAGCACCACGCGGGATACGGCTACCAAACGATCCAGAGCTCATCTTAACTATTTCAGCGTATTTTGAATTTGTGTCAAATTACTGAAACGTGTCAACTTCTATTCACATTTGTCACCCAAAGTGGGGAGACAGAAAAACCCCAAACCAACCAAAAAAAAAAAAAGAAATCAATAAACTAACAGCCTTGGAATATAACAATGCTTGGCATCGTATTTCAGCTTTTTTTTTTTTGTAATAAAAACCCTCTCAACTTAGTACTTTGTTTTCAATCATGTAAATATCTACCTCAGGGTGTGTCTTAGAAAGCATCTAAAACCTAACTTTACAGAGAAGTGATTTGCAAAGTACAGGATCATTTCAGTCTTTTTGTCTTAATAAAAAAAAATTCACCTTTTCAAATCGCTTTATGAGTTCAGCTGAGGGACAACTGTGAGATGACTGTTCAAAGCAAACTACCCTCTCTTCAAACGTCTCCTCCCAGGAGTTGCTACCACCAAGATCTGACTGACAGAAGACACTCCTTTTCCTGCAGGAGGAGAAAGTATTAGGCAGACTAGATAACGATACTGGGCTGCACGTGCCTGCACTGCTAGAGTCGACACTTGCTTCCCCAACCAGAGCTTCCGCCCAGCGTGTTTTAAGACCCAACAACATCTGCACACCCAGCTTTGCTGTTAATTCCCCCCCAGCCCAAGTTAAACGGTGCACCCCAGAATTCAAAGAGCAATACACAGAATGAAGTATGAAGCTTCATCTTCTACAGAAGAGGGACTCAGTCCCATTTCTACCTCCCCAAACAAAGCAGAACTGATCCCACCAGGTGAAAGTAAATGATGCAGTAAAGCTACTTCTCTGGCTTAAGGTGGAGGGATGCAACAGATTCTACCTACCCAGCACGTTCTACTGGGCAACAAGGCCCCCTTGAGAGGGACCACGAACGAGGTACTTACATTTCTTGGGATAATGAAATATGGATCAATAGAAGCCTGCTAAATCTACATCCATTTTGGTTGTTCCTGTATGGCTCAATTCATTTAGGAGGGAGAAAGTATAATGACCGTCGTCTTTCGGGTACCACTTAAGGTCCGAGATCGCCAGCTTCGGGGCCTGCAGAGCCAGCCAGGCTCGAACCCAGGCAGCGGTTCAAGTTCACCTGCCTCTCTACAGCTCACTGCTCAAACACTCGCAGGCAACGCCAGCACCACCCTTCCTCTGGTGGTGCTTTAACACCAGCACCACGAAAATAAACCAAAAGCACAAAGTACATTCTGGAACCGCACTACACATCAAAAAAAATCAAAACACAAGAAGTGACCTGATGCCACGCAGGTAAAAAGACAAGCTGTAACTCAGTTTATTCAGTTTGAACTGAAACCAGGAAACTCTTTCGTACGGCTTACTGCAATGCTCTTTAATAAATAAGCCACAGAGGGCATACAAAATTCTTATATTTGGGAAGAAACATGTTCTTAAGATCTTCCATAAAACTAACAAGAGTGTACAACAGTGGAGAGAGTTACAGTAACCGAACGCAAGTCAGCCACGCTGAGGTTCCCCACAGGAGTAACTCCATCAATACCGAGCTCTGTACACCCGAACTGCCCTTGACGGCCTTGGCTGCAGCCCTGTGCCCACACCCATCTACCTCTCTCCATTCGAGAGCCCGTTCAAGTCATAGTGCGCCTGGGGAATTGGGTTTGGCTTCGAGTTCTGCACCAAGTCCATTAAAAGAACTATTTTATTGTCGATGTGTGTCTGAAGAGCCTGGATTTGGCGATCGATATAGTCCGTTAGTTTTTTCTCCATCAAATCCATATTTTTTGAGATGATCTTTTCCAAGTAGGAGCAAATAGGCTGTTGTTCTAGTCTGTGCAAAGAGCAAAGAGAAGAATCAGTAGGACCTATTTCTTAGTGACAAGGGGCATGATAAAGAACCGGGTGCTTGAACTTCTTTTAAATGTCAAATTTACTAGACAGACAAACTAAATGTATGTTGAAACTGTAGAAAGACCCAGGGCATTTTTTTTTTAAATCATAAAAGGTGAAATGAAGCAAAAGACAAACAGTTTAGTAACAACAAAGGATGTTGTGATTTCCTCTGAGTAACCTCCTCTATTCAAGAAGCTCATCTGAAAAATTAATTCTAATCCCGTTCATCACCATACAGCCTTCAAAACCACTGTTTCCTGAGTCGCTGTCAATGAGAGCAAAGCATTCACAGGACTGTTTCCTGACAGCTTCAAAAACACAGGCAAGACACGCCGAACCTCCTACTTTCCCAAGCGCACAAAGTTCACTCACCCAGCGCGCTGAACGCCTTCCTCTGCAGTCACTGCCCTTCTGCCCAGACGCCGATCGCCGTCCTTCAGCCGCAGGTGATTCACATGACTGCACAAGCTCTGC
>NW_010420272.1:36297-36814 GCF_000710305.1 Buceros rhinoceros silvestris
ATTTCTGAGGTCAACTGCGTTTTGCTGGGCAGGAAGTCTCTCAGAATCCGAAGTAGTCCCTCCTTCGGGTACCTGTGTGTCCAGATCATCACTTATTTGGGAGCAGCGCCTGAGGATTAACTACGCTCGGTGTCCCGCTCGCTTGCTCCTGCGCACACAAAGATCCCATGACTTTAAAGGCATTTCTGAGGTCAACTGCGTTTTGCTGGGCAGGAAGTCTCTCAGAATCCGAAGTAGTCCCTCCTTCGGGTACCTGTGTGTCCAGATCATCACTTATTTTTAAGTCTTCACACACCGTTTCACTTGATAAATGGTTTTTAATCATGGCCGATTGATGCAGTGGCGTCTGATCAGCTGCGCTGTGCAATCCGTCTATTGTGCGGTCACCTCCAATGTCTGAATTTTTCCCAAACAGCCAGTTAAGCTTGTCTCCCAGAGGTAAACTGTTCTGATGGGAAGAAAAACAATACACAAATAGCACTTAAGTATTAAAATATACTGGAAATTACACAGTAAC
>NW_010420272.1:37030-39256 GCF_000710305.1 Buceros rhinoceros silvestris
TTCAGAATTACATTCTCACAGAAAAGCACAGGAAAAGGTTCTCCCTGTACATATTATTGTCAGTCTCTCGTAACAAAACCGTTTTACTGACTTTGTTTTCACTATTTCTGTGTCCCCAAGCCCAAACGTTATCATCATCAGATGGACTCAGGATTCCTCAGGCACATCCCACTCTGTGGGATTAGTCTCTAAACCAAGTAAACATTCTGTTAGAGCACGTTCTCTTTAGCTGAAGGCGAGACGGTTTTAACACCCACAAAGGAGACAAACCAGCCCATTCACCAACACCCCGGACAGGACAGGGAATACGGCCAGCACCCCCGACAAGCAGCAGCAGTGAAACAGGAGGAGAGCAGGGCAGCAGTGACGCTTAAAGCGGTGGCAGTCCAGAGCTCTTAACCCCAGACTCGGTGAACGCACAGTGACCGATTCCCTGAGTACACAATCTTTACTCAGTGCACTCACTTCAGGGTGGGCACAGCTAAACCAGGATTAAAATGAAGAGTGGGTTAAAAAATAATCAAACCTCTCTTTCACCATATCGGTTCAGAACACGCTTGACCGTTCCAGAAGGTGCCCACGGATCAGTACTGCTTGTGGCAAAGCACAGTGACTTACCTTCTGCTGGCATCGGACCATGTCCAGGAGCTGCTGAGCACCCGGAGACAACCTGGATCCCATCGATTCCACTATAGTCTGCACCCGGTCGAGGTCTATGCTCGAGCCTAGCGAAGGGAAGTCAGTCGCTAGTTTTGCGGACACCGTTTTCACTTGTACGAGTATTTTACTGATGAGTACTCTCTGCTTCTCACCAATGGAGAGCAGCTGTTGCAGGAAGGAAAAAAATAGTTTCACATTTTCTTTGTACATATGAGACAACACATTATCCCTTGAACCTTGGGAAAAACACTGCTGAACTCTTCTCTGGGGAAAGGCAGGCGATTTTCTACTGCTATCGCTCTTCAGAAAACTCTGCAAGACCCAAAGATAAATCACGTCTTGCTCTTCCAAGCGCTTCAGAGCAGCAGCCGTACAGATTTTCATCAGGGTATTTAACCACTTTGGAGTTAACAGTTCTAATTACAGAGCAGCTGTTGATTATCTGCAATTTATCTGGTTTATGAAGGTTCTCCTTCCCTAAGACTACATTATCTCTCTCATATATTAAGTCTCATAAAAAGAAAACTAGGATACAAATTTGCAAGAAGTCTGTTCTCAAGACAACTTCAATCCAACAGATTTTTAAGTGATTATATGGCATCATGAATTGTATAAAAACAATAATTTGATGAAGAGCCATGCAATGAAGTCCATTAAGTGATTAAAAAGACAAAGACAGCTCTGTTCAACTCCCTACCTTGATTTTACAGGAGGCTGCAGGGCATTCGAACTTGAGGTACTTTCTGTATAAAATAACATTTTCAGTTTCGCTAGAAAAATAAAACAAACGAGCTGTGACATCACTGTATAGAAAGTAGGGGGTTTTTTAGTAGAACTACTTTACATCAGTAAACATTGAGATAAGCAGCAAGGCTGACGGGAACAGATTGCTAATGTGGTGCAGCAGTTACAACACTTCTGCGAAACTTCTATGGAATGTTACTGGATACGTATAGAAAAAGGATTTGTATGTGTATGTACACGACCTGTGAGAGAAGCTCTTGAGGCTCAGTACATTATTCACACATTTTCCCTGGGGCTCTGAATTGGCTGGTTTTATTTAGCTAATTAAGCAGCACGTAATGTAATTAAGCCATGTAATGACTTAAAAGCAAAAGAGAAGCCACTGCTTTTACTCCCCTGGCAAAGCACGGAAGGAAGGTTTGAAGAGGAAAACACATCCTTCTCTTTTTACTTTGTCTCCTGTTCTTAGTCTTCAAGGTAACTACATTCCAAAGAGACAAGGGATCTTCAGGGAATTCCAGAGCAGCACTTTGTAACTTAATGAATTAGACGTTTCACTAATTACAACAGAACAAAAAGGCACCCAGCTTAACTGCAGATTTACATCTTTATCACAGAGGCAGCATTTCTGCACGACATGGCTACCAGCGAGGAGTCCGCCAGGGTCACCCCAGGTGACTGCAGCACCTATCCCCAGGCACCGGTTTTCCACCGACCTCCCAGAAACCCAGACTGGGCGCCTTCGGGTCTCTACTGGCAGGAGCACCTTGCAGATACACAGAGAATGCGCCGCCCGTGGGAGAGGGGCCAGGCGGCGGTAGG
>NW_010420273.1:0-291 GCF_000710305.1 Buceros rhinoceros silvestris
GGTTTGTCAGTTTTCCAGGTGAGTTTTATCAGCGGCTCGATCATGGCCGCTGCTGAAAAGAATTCATAGTAATTTTTGCTCGCATTTGAGACAATACATCTCGGCCTAACAGGGCAACAGGCAAACGCATTACATAAGGTCGAGTAGATATTGCTGTTCCATCTGGAAAACAAAATTGCACAGCATGTTGAGAAATCATTGTGTTTTGGGCTCCACCTACCCCAACTACCTGAGTCACAGCAGGTGTAAGTGGCCACCCTGCTGGCCCTATCCCATCAGGGATGATGGTAA
>NW_010420274.1:0-4503 GCF_000710305.1 Buceros rhinoceros silvestris
GGCCCCGTCGCCCCTCCCGGCCGGGTACAGCTGTGCCCGGGGTTTGGTCTCGCCCGCACCCGGGAGAGCAAACTTGCAGCGTCCGCTCCCCAGGGCATGGTGGGCGCTGCGGAGGGTGTCGGGGCAAAGGCAGAATTTTCTTACGAAGACTCTTTACTCCTTTAAATGATTCAGGGTAACTTTGGAGCCTGGCTTTTCTCCCGTGGCAAATTCCTTCAGGGTGCCGAGCCGTTCGCCTCGGCAGTCCGCCTCTGGGACAGCCCTGAAAGATACGGACGCCCCAGTCATGGGGAGCCAGGCTAAGCGTGGCGAAGCACCCTGAGGCTGCAGCTGGAAAAACTCCTTTCTCCGGGAGAAGTGATGCAGCCCTGGGGACAGGGTGTGCCAGTGGTGGTTTCCAGGCTCAGCCAGACCCGGTCACTGCGGGCCTGGCCTGGGGCTGGCCCCACTACCAACCCGCACTGCTGGGCCCTGCCAGGCGCTCTACAAAAGCTGCTTCTCCACAGATGCTGTCTCTATCAACGCACTTAGTAATTTCCTGCCTTATATTACTCCCTGACAATTTGCCCCATAAATTCAGTGACAGCCACTTCCTAGAGCAGCTCCAAGCCTGCGATCAGGCCAGAGAGCTGCCTTCCAGCCTCTCAGAGTCAACAGTTTTAAAAAAGTAGCTGCCCACTTTCCGCTACCTCACTTTTGCATCACCATAAAGCCCGATGTATTTGTCCTATATTTTTTTTTAACAAATCTCCCACAAAGTATCAGCCCCAAGCTGCTCCTTATCTCTGCTGCTTGGTCTCCACCAACAGCCACAAGCCGAGAGTGGAGATGGCCCCAAGTGCATCAGAGGCAGGCAGTCCATCCCTCTGAAGACTTCTCCAGCACCACACTTCCCTGGCCTAGTGATCGATGCCTTTAATAAAAAAATGCCCCCAGCCTCCTTGAGATGGTACCTGGCTTTGTGTTTTCCATGGCTTGTCACACAGTTGACCTGGCTGGCACTGAGGTTCTGTGTCTCATAGCAGCTAGCCCTGAAAATACTGCTCATGGCTAGGCCAAATGGAGGATACAAATGGGGACCCTGCCAAGCACTGGATTCATGCATGCCTTCTCAAGGCGAGCAAGATTATGGCCCAACTCAGTGGCACCCTCCCAGCTGCTGGCAGGAGTGGAAAGGGCACTCAGAATCACCCAATTCACCCACTGACTGGCCCCAATGCTTGAATTTCTTCAGGCTGAGGAAGCCTGATGGCTACCAGATCAGAAAAACCTAGATACCAGGGTATCTACCTGCTTACCAACTGTCTCTCAAGGACGTACAAACTGCAAGCAGCTCAGGAAGGAATCCACCAGCACCACCAAGCTTCCCCACAAGCCCACGTTGGCTTTGCACTCTGAGGTACACACAAGCCACTTATTGCTTATCCCATCTGGCTGTTGTCCGATGTGGCTCTGTGGGCACCATAAGCTTGTCCAAGGCGAACACTACCACTCCCTCAGAATGCACTTGGCCTGTCTCCACCATTAACCCCGCTTCTCAGCACATTCGTTTTCAGCATAAGCATCAGCAATGCTGTGCCCTCAGCTGTCCACCATGATACACTGCAGTAACGAAAGCCACAAGTAACCCACTCTGCAGCACTGATCGGGGGCACTAAGTATTGCTAACTCCAACCACACCCAAGCCCCACCTCTCAACGTAATGCTCGGCACACTTGTACCATGTCTGCTCAGGTCACAAGCTCCTGTTGCCCTAGCCCAGTTCTAACCCCACAAAGCAGAACAATTGTCCTGTTTAAGATTTCCAGTCTGAAACCATCAGCAATGAACAAAAGAACACAAAAGGAAGCTTTCCTGGGTTACAAAGGTGTGAAGTGACATTTTTTTTCATTGCATGATTCTTCTTCACTAACACAACCAGCACATGAGAACCAAGGCTCTCAAAGGTTTGCCCAATGCGCAGCTACTGTGAGAACTATGTGGTGAAAACAGAGACAAAAGAGCTCTGCAACCAAAGTCTCCTGCAATGGGGTGATTGGAAACCTTGGAGATAGGAACTCATTTTGGGATGGCAAAGAGGTTTCTTGTGTTTCTCTGATGAAACAGTGTTCCTCAAAATGACCCAGAGTGAACACACTGGGAGTTGAAACCAGGTAAATTTTGCAAATGCAGTGAAATACAGATAGGATGGAATAAACGGAGAAGAGGGCATTTGAAAGTGCTTACTGTTCACAAGCCTTGGGAAAGTAAGAGATGTGCTCTGTTTTTCTAATTATTACAGTGTCATCTGTTCTCCCTAGATAATGCTCCTTCTGCAGTTTATCAAATCCATAAAGATCCATAAAATGTGTCTAACAATGCTACATTCCTGGATGGAAACTTATCTTGGGTGGGGTCTCAAGAATTACACACTCCATCTCCACATCCCCAGGGGGCCGGGCTTCTGCAGATACATGCTACCTGTTTTCGGCATTTATGAAACTGGAGTTCCAGGGAATTTCCAGGCTTTCCCCCTTAACACCTAACCCAAACTTACCTTTCTGCAATTCAAGCCCCTATGTGTCCTCTTTTCCCTTACACGTAAGAACAGATTTTTAATCAGCGAAAAGATTTGAAAGCGTTCCCCTCCTCAGCCTTCTCCTATTCAGACCAATTACAAATACTTCAATTTAAACCAGGTTTTCCAGACTTTCATTTTTCTTGATTTCATCTGGAATCTCTGTAATTAATACACATCTTTCTTGTAGGACAGTGCCTGGAGACACATGCAGGGCTCCTGTGAAGGCCTTTCTAATGGCCATCAGAAAGGAATGGGTAAGGCATACTCCAGAAGGAACAGACAAGCTCAGAAAGCAGCCTGTCTTCTGAACCTCTGCCAGGCTCTTTCCCCTAAAACAAGAGTCCCAATGCTGGCTCCATCAGCTCAATGGTGCAAATCAATTAGTGGCCAACAGCAGATGCCCAGGCCCCAAAGGACACAAACACAGCAGAAGCACTTCTCACACAAGCAGACAAACTACAAAACAGTTCCTGCGAAACTCCCTATGCCATTACAATAACCCATCAACAAGCATCCAGCTTTGCAAGACTGCAGATGAACGTGGCATATGCTCTTAAACACAGAGGAAAACTCCCACTCTCTTCAGGAGTGGAGAGAAGTGTTTGTCTCATACTAATGACCTGCACCATTCACATTGTCCAGCTCAGCAGCAGTTCTACACAGAAGGAAACTTGGGTGTGGAAGTTTATCCCACAGCAGCTCATCATCACTTTGATTCCTTCACCTGCAATCTTCACCTTCTCTGCAGTGGCAGCTGAGGAAGGAGAAATTTATTAATATGGAAATAGATTAGTATCCTGGGCATTAACGTAACTTCTGTCTCAACAGGTACACTTAAGAGTCTCACCTCAGCATCCTTAAATAGGGACAGGCCCCTGTTAACCAGCAATTGCATTCCATTAGCAGTTTGTTAGTGTATCACTGTCCACGCTCATCATAAGAGCTCTGCTATACCCTGCATACAGTCCAGGCAGACAGACACTCACCGGACCTCTAAGATGACTCCATGCTGCTTGGCTCCAGAAGGCTTAGCAGGCTTTCTCCAGAACTACACCAGAATTAAGCCTAAATGGCTGCATGAGTAAGTCTTACACATGTTACATACTCAAAGTACTTCCAGGTATTTTCTTTCTTCCATCTTGATGTTACATATGCACTGCACCTTTCAGTCATGGTTTCCTTTCTGCCCAGTCTCCTCAATCCACACTCACAGCATGCTGGCAGAATTTCTTAGCTCAGCTTGTGTAGTACTAGAAAGATTATAGAACTATTCACAGCAGAAAAATACCTTCTGCTCGCATTCACTATGTGAAGTTTTAATACTGTGTTTAACAATCTTAAGGGACTATGACAAGCAAACACAAATCTCTATGAAATGTAGTAATGTGTACGTGTCCTCTAATTATTTCTCAGGCCAAAAACCAAGTACGCTTTAAAGTAGGACAAAAATACCGTGTTGGAGGAAGTTAAACACCAGTCCATGGCTTACAGGACATTGCTTGCTCCCATCTCCAGGAAGCAGCAGTCCTTGATGGTTTCTTAGACGCATGCATCAAACTGAGCTATCGAAAAAGAGGGAACGGAATTACCTGAATTTAGCAGTCAGTCAGGGGGTTGGGGTGAGGAGGGATACGTAGAATTCAGAAAAGGGGTACAATTCCTAAAGAACAGCAATCAGACTAGCAAGCACACAAAGTGCATACCCTCCTGTGAAAGTTAAGCCTCACAAATGCAGGCTCCCCCTTTCAACTATTTGACTCTTATAAAGTTAAGGAAGGGGACAACCCCACCAATAATGTATGTCTCTGACACTAAATTCAGAAATATGGAAGACTGATTCCATGTTTTCCAAGTAATAAAAATGCTAGTTAAAGAAAAAGGGAGGAGTACCCATTAGTGGCTCTGAGTAATAGTTATGAGATAAAAATCCCCCCCAAATTAGG
>NW_010420274.1:4595-21234 GCF_000710305.1 Buceros rhinoceros silvestris
GAAAGATCACAAAAACTAAAGTCAGTGTTTTTTTATTGATAAATAACTTGGAAAATATTTTCACTCAAACATTCTAGCATTACGATGCTAAACAAAGTGCAAATTTTCATAAAGTCAATGAAGTCAACAGAATCCAAACTTGTTAAATTTTCACAAAACACAGAGTTTTTCATTTTATCCCCTTCATTTTATCCCCTTTTCAAGGCCAGGTAGTAGTTATATTTCTCTTCAAAGCCTGTTACTTATTTTACTGCTAAAGAATCTGAACTGCTACATTTCAGAACTGGAGATTAATCATCCTTTGAAAATTCCACAAGACTTTCAGACACAAAATCATGAATCCACACATCGGTGTCTGGAAGAGATGTGTCCACGAGAAAAGTCACTACTTTTCGGTCCCAAGGGTTAGTGCTTTCATTAACTGCCTGTATCTGTGCCACCAAGGGTTTCTTCTCTACAAGATTCCGAAAGACTATTGATGCCTCTTCTGACCACTGCTGGTTTTCCACTCCTAGGACAAATGTAAAGCAAAACAGAAGGTCATTTACAGACTAGACCAATTTGAATGATTATGTTTATGAAGAAGTGGAGGGAGATTAAATACTTAAGAAAACAGATGTTCAAATGCTACTGAATGCAGCTTAACTCTAGAATTGGAACACAAGTTCACCCATCTCCCACACAAACAAGCTTAATTTTTACAGAGACTGGGACATGTATGATATGGACAAGTTTGCAGAAGTGAAAGGTAAATGCACTGACTCACTGAGTAATTCAAAGTGTATCAGCTGCCATGCATGATCAAAGCATATTAGGAAACATGATGAAACGGAAACAGAAGATCCTTTCAAAATAAACTATTTTTGTCTTCTGCCTGAGGGTGCTGAAATTACTTGTCCTGTTGGACTTGCTTTAGTTTAAGTTTTCTTCATCTCAAAGCACCATCAGATACCAACACATCTGCCAAACCTTCAAGTCCAAAACTAGATCTGCACAGAGCAGAAATGAAGAGAAATGCCACTTAAATGTCTCACAACTGCTGCCTTTTTTTTTTTTTTTTTGAGAGCAGCATCTCAAAGCCAAATCTGCTCAGGGATGTGATGCTAGACCCTGAACACTTTTTTGAATACAGCTGTAATCAACCAAGAAAGAAGCAGCTCCTTCAGACTTGGAATTCAGTCTCCCCAGACCACCTCGTCGAGACACAAGGGGCTCAAATATCATGCATGAATACCTGAACAGCAACTTATGGATAAAAGAAGCAAGATGGCTAAGTGACTTTTACTATTAGCAGGAGTTTGCTGCTGATAGGACAGGACACCATAGGAAACAGCTCCTTGCAGGTTACAGAAGGAATGAGAAGCCAACAGTTCATCAACAGTTAAGAAAGGGTAATTAATGTTAGGAAAGGCTGGAGGAAAAGCAAATGGGATTTTTCAGGGAAACAGACTGGAGAGTGAGAGGTAGCAGACATGAAAAAAAGAGAGAAAAAAGTGGAAGAATAGCAAGACAATAGTTACCAGTCTTCCAGGATCAGCTGGCCTGCTTTGACAATATGAAGCAGCTCAGAGGCCAGCTTAACTAGCTACTTGGGATTCCGTGAAGCAGGAAAATTGGATGACTTGTAGGCTTGCTCAGCTGGATCCTGTACTACCCCAGTAGACAGACACAGCTAGATATCAGCTTCATTTCAGCACTGCACTCTTAGGACCCCAGGCCTGTCGGTAACACAGCCGTCATCACTAATTTAAAGCAACCCCTGAAGTCACACTCAGGCTATGCAGGAAAGCAGATACACAGAAGGCAGCCCAGGATCAGAGCACCAACTCAGCAGCCTGTCACTTCAGACCAGCATATTCGGTAACTGGACTCTAAACTAGCGCAGACTAAGCAGCAGCAGAAAACAGCAAACGAATAGGAAGAGATGCATACATCTGAAAGCAATGGAGAAAAGAAAAGGAAAATTTGGAAAAAGACAGCAAGGAGAGATCAAGGTTTTGGTTTTATTTTTTTTTAATTCTATCAGATGTATGCACACCCTGTATGCCCCATATTCTTACGGAAATTAATCTTACTTAAGTCTATGGAGAAACCCCACCCTGCTTGTGGAGTTTTGTTTGTTTGTTTGAGAACACCAATACATTTCAGGTAACTTTGGATTCCAAATATGCACGGGAAAACAGTACATTATAATTGGGGCAAGATATACAAGAAAAACTTCTCCAGAAACTCAGTATCTAGTTCCTAACTTTACGCATATTAGGATAATGAGAACACAAGTTCTCACCAACAGATACATTGTAACTTTCACACTTTGTAATGAGTTATGTTTAAGGATCCAAAAACCATTTACATTTGATTTCTCTGTGTCCGCTGCATATTAGACATCATACACATTAAATGATAAATATTTATGACAATGCAAAGCAGCTACTGGAAAAGTTTAAGCAGTCTTCAGTTTAACACAAGGTAACTAAAAGTGCTGCAACGAAATAAACAAACAATAAACCAGAACCATCACCACCTATGTCAAGAAGAAAAGCAGAGCTACTCTGATGACATAAACACGCATGCATTAAGCATGTTTTTACAAGCAGGTCCATGCTTACTTCAGCGAAAACCAATGACATCACTAACCTTTGGCTTTGTCTACTTCACATTCTTTTCATGTGGTATGTCCACTGATGTTAAGACTTTAACAAAAAAAAATTGTTAATATTTATTACCTACCTGCAAGCTGAGCTGTTATAGCTTGGAAAGGTAGTTTTCTAAACGCATCCATGAGTGGCTGTACCTTCTCTATGCTGACAAATTCGTGTTTACCATAGTCCAGCTCATATACCGACAAAAACCCATTTCTAAGAATTCCTTTTATTATGACCCTGTACCACCTAAAAAGGAGAAGAACAAGAATAAATCATTTGAATTTGTATTCACACACCATCAAGGCACTGGCAAAAGAATATAACCAAAAGATCTTAACCAACTTGTCTCAGGCTTCCCGGGTATTATCTGAACAGAAGTCAACTCTTCCAACTGCACCCTGAAAGCATGAAGAGACTGCAACCTCATTTACTCTCTTAATCTCTCAGATATCACTGGACATCTGCCACCCTGTTAACAATGCTTGGCTTAGCAGAGCTAAGCTTGCCTTCAAAGATTTTGTTTTTAATTCAAGAATCTACTTACTGATTTCCAATTTTAGCTGCATACAGCTTGTTTTTTTCAACATTCACAAGTTTCTCTTCTGCTCTGCTGTAGTACAAGATCATTTCTTCCATTAGGGCTTCCAGATTATGTAGCTCTTTCCAAGGCTGGACAATAAAATGACCTGGATGGCAGGCCACTGAGACATAGACATCCATGAGCTCACCAGTCTTCAACAAGGGTAGAGGCGGAGGCATCTCAGTGGCAGACGCTGCACTGATGGGTTCTCTGGCTGAATCAGAGAAACCCTTCTCTAATTTTCCACTAGTTAATTGTAGAGCTGAAACAGCATCACTTGTCACTTTTGTGGAGCTGGTCCCACTGGGTGTAACACTCAAGAAAACATCTTTCTGATGCTTCCACAAGTCTGCATTTTTGATCTGTCGATTGATGCTATGATCCATGTCTGGGAAATTCTCTGGAGCAAACAAGTAAATGTGTGCAATTCCCTTTGAACCATCCTGTTTAACCACCTTGGAAAACAAAATACAGTTTAACTTTTAAATGCACAGTTAAATACAGTTTAACTATTAAATGCACATCTGGTTTTGTACAGAAGACTTAAACAGGAAAGTGGCAACAGTTTATTGCATTCTACATGCACAGAAGCATTGCCAAGGTTCTCTCAATTATGTTGGATAGTAAGCAACTCACAGCAGCTAAAAGGAGTATTTGCAGCCATTTCACTTATGTAAAGCAAATACAAAGCTCGACTTTAGTTTTTTTCTGCCCAAGAGGTTCATCTCAATATTGGATGTACAATTTGGTAGCCAGTGTCCATATAGATCTAAACAACTGAGTAATGCTATGAAATATGAAAACTTAACCCTTCAAAATTCTCTTCCTGTCTCTCCTGGTTTTGCTGGGACAGGATCATAGGCCTGCCATGGTCTGCAGGCCATTAACAGTTTGGAGTCAGCCAGGGCAACTGACCCTGGCTCACAGGTGTATTCCAGACCATTAATACCACACTCAGTATAAAGATGGAGGTTTGCTGAGGATACAGGAGCTTCCTGCTTGGGCTTCTCTTGACCCTGCTCCTCTTCCTTCTACTGCAGACTGCTTTCCCATTCATTGTGACCATTGCACATTTGCTGGGCTGAGTATACCGGCATATTTATATTGGCATTTGGTATTAGTTTGGCTGTTTCATTAAAATGTTTTTATTTTAACCTGTGGGTCTCCTCTGCTTTGCTTGATCCCCCTTCTTGTCTGAGGAGGGGTCATTGGGTGATAGAGCAACTGCTACAGTTTAGACCCAGACAGGGGCTAAACATAGACACTGTCATTATGGGAGATGAAGCCTAGTAAATTAAGGATGAGAAAAAAACCAAAAAATTTAAAAAAAAAAAACTTTCATGTTTGTATCATGCATGATTTTCAAGCACTGACAAAAATATTTCCTATTTAACATCAGATATGCTAGCATTATTGACAGTAAAGCACTGAAATTCTAACTGGACAAAGTATATAACGTTTCTTTACACATTTGTCTGTTGATTTTCCTAGCCAAGAATAAAAACTTCCCACAGTTAAAACATACATCTGTTGTCTATTATTTAATCAAGCAAAGATTAGTACCAAACTCAAACTATCTTGGAAGAGGTTGTTCAGAAAAGCCAGATGCAATAGTTCTAAGTCCCAGACTAGAGGAGCTATGTTTCAGCTATAGGATCTCCAGTGTTAAAGCAAGCAATACGAAAAAGCAAAGCTACAAAACACTTCTTTGAAGTGCTGTGCAGTAACTGGGATCAGATTTTTCAGAGGAAATCAGCTTTGTTTAGTCTGTAGCTAGTAACAGATTTTCTGTAGAAGGCTCTTTTCAGTTAATCAAACTGAATAGGATACATTGCAAGTGGAAATAATTTTATCTCAAAGATAACAGAAATTCTAAGTGTACAATAGCATATTTGGAATCACATTGGATTAGGAAAAGCAAACAAAAAACACAGCTGCTTTCCAAGACCAGAAGGAGAAAAAGCTATGTCCACAGGAGCCATAAAAATAATTTAAGATTAACTCAATAGTTCTATCTTTTTATGTGGTGAAACATAACAACTGTGTTTCTTATCAGCTGGACTGGGACAGCAAAACGTGAAAGACTAATGTGAAAGTTGCTAAATTCTTGAGGGGAAGAGAGAAGCTTCTAACAAGCTCAAGCAAGTAAGTTTTATGCCAAATGTCCTAAGAAAAGGACTTTGTGTATAACTTATGTCCATGAGGTGGCTACAAACTTTTAAACTTCTCTAACAAAACAAATTTGATGACTGGTTAAGCTTCTAGAGTTGTTCTTTCAATGCTCTTTCCACACGCCTACGGATTTCAAGTCCATAGGCATTATGACTACTTACCTTCATGCTAAACTCAGGATAATTAATTACAGTGTCTCTCAGGCACAGTACAGCATCTGGAGTCCACATGCCAGTGTTAGGAGGCAAATCTGCTAGGCAGCATTTTATAGCCTAAGAACAGAATTAAGCATACAAGGTGTAATTTAGTAACATGCAAGCTAGTCATATTCACAGAAACTTCGTTAATGCTGATGGATACAATAACGTATGACAAATGGAAAGAGACAGAGGAATGTGCAAACCCAGTGCCAGTACACATATTCAACATCCTGTTGATATACAGGACTACATTATGATTTATTTCAGGCAAAGATGCACAATGGAACACACTCCAGTGTTGAATGCTATTACACAAAACAAAATTTCATTACATAAACCCTGAAGCAGCCGCAGTGCTATGAATGCTGCCAAGAGACCTAGCACAGGTTAGTCTGAACACGTCTATATACCTGAGGAGGTATTGCAATTACTTCTCTCAGGAACTGCGGTGGGATTTCTCTAAGCTCTGATACTTTCACAGTTGCAACTGTTCCAGTATCCACGAACTGCACATCAAGTGCCCGTCTAGTATGAATTATTCTTATCTGAAAGAAGAAAGTAAGAGCACAATTTGAGGTGAAAAACCACAACAGCAACACCTACACTAAAATGTGTTCAATGGAAACTAAGGATTCAGGTTTAGCTGAACAAAAAGAAGAGCCATTTTATGTAGGAAAACTGTGGCTGTTCTTTGAATACTTCTTACCTCTACACGTGCCCATTTTCCCTTGGAAGGAAACAAGCAGATTTTGCCACAGAAAGGTAGTGATACATTAAACTCAGATGCCTGTTGCAAATATAAAAACAGAAGTTACAAAGCATGGAGCTATTACGATCTGGCACTCAAATACCTATTTCAAAAGCCACACATGGAATATAAGACAAAACCTCTGTTTCCAACATAAAATCTCTTTCCAGCCTCAGAAGCATTTATCACATTGTTTTAAGCTTCCCCAGTTGGTAAAGCTTTAATTTCAAGTTGTATCTTACAGGGCAACTGAGAGAATATAAATTGCCAGGCAAAGAAGCCGCATTTGGAAACACAGAATATGAAATCACTGATCATTACGTTAATGCTCTGGAAAGCAAGAGCAGTTTAGAGCTGTACAACACATCATTTGTTGAGATACTTAACAAATCAAATTTCCTGACTCAGATGGAAGTCTCACGGGAGTAACATTCACCACGATGATCCTAAATAACATAACAAGACAATGGCTGCACTATAAAAAGCTTGAAGAAAATCCATTTAAGACCCATCAACACCTTCACTGGTTTGAATTCTTAGGCAAAATAGAACTCCTCAAGATAAGCTGCCAAGTCAAAATTGCTTCTTTTACCCCCACATACAGATTGATATGAAAAGATTCTGCTTGTCAAGGTCTCACTTTGATAGCATCAAGAACCTAACACACACTGTCCAGAAACCCTGAGCTTTTGAAATACCTGTCTGGCTGCCTGTCCTTGCATTGCTAAACCTGTCAGGGTTCTATATGCTCTCCTTCAATGTTTAGCTATCTTGAAACTAAATCTTGATAACTGAGACATGTTCAATATAAACCGTTTTCAGGTGGTGTGTGTTCCGGTTCTACATCTGAAACCACTTTGACAGAGTAGTTTCACAAGCAGCAGTTCTAACAGGACCTTCAAGGATTTGCATTTCATAGGTTTGACTCCCTAAGGCTCGGCTGAATGTTCCACAAATTAGAGTCTAAGGGCTGTTACACGTGTCTGTAAATAGTGGAATATCAGACTTCTCTGCCTATTATAAAGCAACTTAAGATTTTTGAAAATGCCTCTGATACATCAGCTCTAGTTGAAATTAGCCACAACACTGAAAAGCTAAGGGTATGTGGACAAGATACACAGACCAGATCAAAGCTATTGAACCTCCAAGGACACCAGGCTAAAGAGAACAGATCTTAGTTACACTGCTTTTATTGTCACTTTACATGGTATGTTGTGGGCCAGGCTGTTTACACATCTCAACTCCATCGTGTAAGTAAAAGTTCCAGAAAAAACACCCGTGGCAGAATGTCCACAGGCTCTATACCAGTCTAATGCAGTTTCCATTGTAAGCTTCCCATTACAAGCCATATTGTCACTGTTCTAACAATTCAAGGAAAGTTATAAGTAGTTACTGAAGACTTAGAGGCAGCTTGTGAACAAGAAAGCATCAAAAGACACTCTTCATGCTGAAGGATGAACTCCAAAAAACTAGAAAGAGAAATTATACGCTTTTTGAATAGTCTGTGGCTATCTCAGAATCTTGAATTTATGTGCCAGGAAAATGATAGGTACGCCCTGAAGAAAGGCTACATGACTGCATCACTTCTCTTACCATAGAACTTACCTTGTAATGGAAGAAGTCTTCTACTTTCTGCAAAATTTCGGAAAGTCTGGACAAGCCTTTAGATGGCACTTGGCAATACAGGCTTCCATCAGAGAAAACACTGGTTACTCTGACATTTGTATATAGTGCATCTACCTGCAACAGCAAGATTTTGACAACAAAGGGGGGAAAAAAACCACACTCAAATATTTGAGTACTGGTTTTGTCCATCCAAGATCATAGCAGTCAATGACTTTTAATGAATTAAGACAGAAACAGGAAAATGGTACCTGTAGGTGCAGTTCAAGGGACTTGTCATACAAAGCTTTAAGACAAGTAGCATTGATGTTGATATCATCTTCTCCAGAAGTGTCATAGAGAACAAGAAGCGGAATATCACTCTTTTCCAGTATTTCCACAGCAAATATCTTGGAGCATGTCTGCGATTCCACAGTCTTTACCAGGACAGGATCATCGCAGAAGTCTTCAAGACCTGTAAGTCACATTTATGTGTGTATGTATGTAATAACCAGGTCTGTGTTTGCAACAGGAATCTTTCCAAGAATCAGGATGTAGCAGGAAAACTGTACTGCAATCCTACTTACATTTTGCTTAATTTCCACCTTTTTAACACAGAAAGTCATCTTCAGGGAAAAAAACCCAACAGATCCTCTTCAGAAAGAGGTGAATGTGTAGACAAAAAGGGAATGCATCCAAGTATTAAACAAACAAACAAAAGCTTATTCATGGCAATTTTATTTATTTAAAATAAAAAAATAAATACAAGTTAGTTAGAAATGCCTACCAGTTTCAGGAAGCTAAATAATTTTCAGCAGAGTTTAGGAAGTTTGCAAGTATTGAAAGGGGAAGGATCACTAAAAAAAAAACCTAAATAGAATCATATTTAGGTATACTGCCTGACCTGGCCACAAGAGACGTGCCTCATGCCTTTGTATCAGCAAGAGTGTGGCCAGCAGGAGCAGGGCAGCGATTGTCCCTCTGTCTTCAGCACTGGTGAGGCCAGACCTTGAATACTGTATCCAGTTTTGGGCCCTTCACTTCAAGAAGGATGCTGAGGTGCTGGAGCGTGTCCAGAGAAGGGCAATGAAGCTGGTGTAGGGTCTAGAGAGCCAGTCCTGTGAGGAGCAGCTGAGGGAGCTGGGATTGTTCAGCCTGAAGAAAAGGAGGCTGAGAGGAGATCCCATCACCCTCTACAACTACCTGAAAGGAGGTGGTAGCGAGGGTTGGTTGGTTTCTTCTCCCACATAACAAGTAACAGGATGAGAAGAAATGGCCTCAAGTTGCACCAGAGGAGATTTAGGCTGAATATTAGGAAAAAATTCCTCACACAGAGGGCTGTCAATCATTGTAACAGGCTGCCCAGGGAGGTGGGGGAGTCCCCATCCCTGGACGTATTTAAAAGACGTGCAGATCTGGTGCTGAGGGACATGGTTAGGTGATGACCTGGCAGTGCTGGGTGAATGCTTGGATTTGATGATCTTAAAGGTCTCTTCTAATTAAAATAATCCTGTGATTCCTTTATGGAAATCAGTGTTGTGCTAGTAGATTGCTTCGCACAACAGCAAATGTTTCCTTATCTTTTCTTGGGTTCGCATATATTAAAGGGGCAAAGACATCCGAGCTAAGTACAGAAACAACCAAGCTCCATTACAGGGACACTGGATATCAAGGTCTTCTCATATCAAGGGTTTTTTATAAACCTCTCCTTCCCATCCGTCCTTCCTTCCATTTTCCTTCTTTCCATGCTGTCTGCTTAGATTTCCTTGTCTTGGACAAAATCTACCATGCACAGAGTTACTACAAACAAGGATCAAAACTCTCATGGGGCCTGAGACATTTCAATCCATGAACTGCGCAACAGCAAGCTGTATAGTCAACACCAGTGTTCTCTTACCTGCCAGTTTACATTTCGCAGCTTGAAATGGAAGCAAATGGAACTGTTTCTGTAGCTTGTACACACTGTTGCTTTCAACAAACTCATTGAAGCCGTGATCAACATAGCATACCTAATAATGGAAAAGGGAATTAAAGCACAAGATAATGAATGTAATTGTAAATACGGTTTTTTGAGTCTAGGGAAAACTGATTCAGTTACCACATTCTCTGTGCAGCAGACAAATCACTTTTCACTAATTTAGCAGTATATAATGTCATTAATCTCATGTTTATTTCACTGCTTGAATGTCTAGAGTTTTCAGGGAAAGACTGCTTCTCAAGCCCTCTATAAAACCATCCTCTCCAACTTTTCCACAGAATCTCAACTCTTAATAGGAGCAACGCTGCAAGGACTCAGCACTTGATTACCTCAAATCACATGAAGAAAGGTAATAAACCAGCAATTTTTATTTGTAAAGTTTTGAAAGTGCTGAAAAGTCAAATATCATTTAAGTGCCATTCTATGTTTTGACTTTTGTTTTCACAGCATTAAAAGGATCATTTTGATTTATGCTTATAGTAACTTTGATACAAATGCCACAGTCAATGCAGGAAACCAGAAGGGAAACTGCTGCTTGGAACCAAATAACTGGAGCTGAAGCGCGAGAAAGAAGAGTTTGACAGGGCTTTTTACAACTTTTTTCTAAACTCCATCAGGCAAAAATCTATGCATAGCAAACATTGAAAAGTGAGTCAGAACACTGTGTCAGAGGATAATCAGCAAATGCTGCCACAAAGTAGTAGCCTTCTTTTGACGGAAACCTCTAGCTAGAGAGAAATTAGAAGCAAGCTTGATACCAATGTCCTTGTCACTTCTCTAAACCCAACAATCTTTCACAAAATTGAGTCCTGACACACCCTTCCAAATTCCACCCAAAGGACACCACACTAACTTTCAGAAAAACCTCAATTCTAAAACAAGTGCTATTTAAATATTTATGACATGGATCAACTCTGGAAGTATGTTAAGCAGACCTGGGTAAAAAGACACCTAACTGGGGGAAGAAATAAAAAATAAAAACATATCATTAATGTTTGACAGGCAAGAAATAATTGAGAAGTTTCAAACTTCTTTTACTCTTCTGATCATATGTTCTAGGTTCATTGCAGATGGCAAAAAGAGTCTGCTTGGCCCAGGAAAAGTTTAACAGAGGAGTTAGATAACTTCAAAGGTGTTGAAGTGTTGCACCCTATATACAATTCCCAGGACGCCAGATCTGCC
Organism: Buceros rhinoceros silvestris; assembly: GCF_000710305.1. Classification (NCBI taxonomy): domain Eukaryota; kingdom Metazoa; phylum Chordata; class Aves; order Bucerotiformes; family Bucerotidae; genus Buceros; species Buceros rhinoceros. The sequence continues at coordinate 15,703 of NW_010420274.1, forward strand.
AGGAAGGGACCACAAGTATATCCTTCTCATTGTCTTACTGTTTAGTGCATGTAACAGACACTTCAGTACAGGACTTCAAACAAGGTCTATCAGTGAATGAATTTTGTTCTTCCCTTTCCCTTCCTCTGTGTCACTCCAAATGGGGCTACTACATCCACTCCTCCTGAGACTATCAAAGGTATATTTTCTGTACAAAAGTGTTACAGGGCCAGAACCATGAAAAACCCTAAACAACCCCCACAAACTCAAACTATTTATGGAAAGAAAACTGCAAGACCATTTAATTTTGTCAATCGCATAACTTCAGAAAAGTCAATTTCTCATTTAACTGAAAATAGAAGTACTTTAGGGGAAGAATGGAGAGAATCCTAGTGCAGCACATTTAGGAATTGACTGTGTATCTGAAAAACAAGATTGCTTCAAGTCTTTCTCCAAGTGCCGAAAGAAGTAATTGCTTGCCTTTATTCTGTTGTCTTCTAGAGAAATAATCCGAGCACGCAACCAGGCATCTTCTTCAGCATGTACTGCAACAAGTTGCCCAACACTCAGAGACTGAGCTAGTGACACTGTACTGTTCTGACTATAGTACGCTTTCATGTCATCTTCCATTTGTTCCTGGGCGGAAGAATAATCTTTGCCCACATACCTACAGTATTTTACAAAAAAACCCATTAAGTCAGAATGCAACTTCAAAAAACTTGATAAAAGCCTAAGAACATTTAGATACATATATCACTAAATTATAGATATATACATTTTCTAAGCACATCAAGTATTCAAACTCTTTTCCCATTAACAGGACTAAAGAAAAGTAACCGACATAAAATGTAGTACTTTCATTGACAGCTAAATGTGGTCCAGCAGTGCATAATCTAACATGCTCGACTAGATTTGTAGTAAGAGCTCTTACTTGATTATTACAATCATGTAAAGCAACTTGACAACAAAAGGAGAGTAGTATCTTTAAAAATAGAACTAATACATAATATCTGAAGTTACTCTGCCATTAAAAAAATGAATTTAATCGGTTTTCACTCAGGTTGATCAAAACAAGGCATCTAAAATAACTCTACAAATCAGCTGTGAAACCATGTGCTGTTTACTCTCAGCCTCCAGAACAAGCCTGATATTAGGCAGCTGATCTAATGGTTCATACTGAAGCAGTTTTTGTTGCACAGGTCTTCTTTAATAAAGTATATAAGCACTGAAAACGCCCTATGGGGAGTTCTGAATGCTTCAGACACAAGTCAGGTTACAGCAGACAAAAGAAAAAAACCTTACTCGCGAATTGTAATTAGTAGCTACTGTTTAAACTTGCTCATAGGGTGATTTCTACTACACAGTTTAGATTATCATCCTATAAAATCTAGTTTATTCTGGAGGTCTGCTATATGCCCAGGATTAGTGCGGATATTGGACTATGATATACTATGCCAACTTTGTTATCAAGATTAACTCTGAGCACATTCCAGGGATCCCTCCTTCCCCTAAAGACAGTCTGCTACTTCACCATCCAATTACACACTGCTTTTCAGAAGGACAGACCTTTTGTTTCTATGTAAGCACTCAACTACTTCATAACAGACATGGAGTGGGGTGACAGTTAGCATATGCTACTTACAAATTTATTACTTAACATTTGTTTCATAAAGGTTCTTAGGGACAGTAGGAGTATCTTAACAGAAAGTAGAAGAATCAGAATTTCCTTCCTCACTGTTTTCTGGTAATAGATCAGCATGATACTGAAGACGTTTTTGAGTGCCCAAAGCCAATTGAAAAATTACTTTACAGGTTCTTTGGAAAAAAACCTTGGAAAGCAACCTGAAAAAGCGTATTAGGGACTCGTCTGTGTGCGGCTGGACTGACACTAGCAAGTGTGCATTCAGCACCATTCTTAGTCTCAACTGGAACCGATACATGTCAAGTAAAGCTTGCTGCTTCATCACGAATGGAAGAAAAGGGTATGCTTCCGTAATGAAAAAAAGCTGTAAAATTTTGTCAATTTAAAAAGATAAAAGATGAGGGAAAATAGTATCCAAGCTGTAGCACAGAAACATAAGGCAGTTGCGAATAAAAGGTGATAGTTAATTATTTTTTGTGAGAATTCACATCTAGCACTTAGCATATCATTTCTACCCTCAATCACACTGTTACGGATGTACAGCATATATCTAGGAGTGTTTCCGTCACCTCACTTTCATTCTGACTACATCAAAATTCTTACAAAATTGTACTATGTCTCAAAATTGAAATAGTACCAAATCTTACAGCTTTGTCTTAATTAGTACTGCATTGAAAGGTTTTTACCAAACAATGCCTAGCCACATACCAAGAAAATAAAGAAACATTGCTCCATTCCTCAGACAAGAGGAATCTTGATTTTATTGCTCCTGCAAAAATCAACATCAACTGATAGCTGCTACACAGCTCTTGTGTAGATCAGGAGAAGGTGACTGCTAGTACATATACAGGAGAGGTGAATCATGTACCATTTCCTTCCTATACATCTACATGAGCATTTTTTTGTCATGGCAAAAACCAAGAAAGGTGAATCATGTACCATTTCTTTCCTATACATCCACATGAGCATTTTTTTGTCATGGCAAAAACCTGTTCCCTTCAGGCCTAGTTTCGTCTTGAAGATAATGTACCTTGCCCATGAAGTACAGAGATATAGAAATGACTTCTTAGGGCTATCTAGGGCCAAGAAACCACTAATCACCACCATACACCTACACTGAGATGGCAAATTCAGAAACTTTAATATTGTCCAAGAACCATGGTCCAAAATTTAGAAACTGCTGCTTTAAACAAATTTTAACACAATCACCCTCAGCTCATCAGTGTCATATGATAGTTCATCCCATGGGACTTGAGACACTCTCCCAGATAATTAGTGGAAACTTCCTTAAAAGAACAGATTAGAAAGATCTGTTACTCCACATATACAGTAGGTTATTAATGCTGCCAGAATCAAAAGGTGTACACTGGGAAGGAAAATGTTTTGCAAAGTAAGCCCCACCTGTGTAGCAAGCTGGAAGAGACAGGTAATTTATTCCTGCTCTTCCCAATACAAAACATGTGATAAGCATTGTGCCTAACTATATCAGTATCTCTATGTGCAAATGATTACATGTCTTAAACTGGCTGTCTTTCCTGGCACTATTCATCTTCATCATTTGTCATGTCTTACAGACTAAATTTAAACAGAGCTCTCACAGGAACAACCTAAACCATAAAGCCTTTCTTTGATGTAGTTCTTCCTCTTGTGATTTCTTTTTTTAAGCTTAGGCATACTAACAAATTCCAGCTCTGCCATCTCTGCTGAAATAACTGACTCATTCAGTCGAAGACAGTATAAATGTTAATGATGGTGAAAAATCCTGCTTTAAATTACGTTTTGTGGTAAAACCAGTATACAAAACAAATGTATAAGCAATGTAGAAAAAAACTTATCTGATAAAAATCTCATATAGGAATGGTGCTAACAGCTAAAACAAATACGGCGATGTTCTCCAGGCAGAATTTCTCTCGTAACTCCCAAGGATGGGGCTTTTCATTACAGAATGTCAGCCATTAAGATTCCATGACTTCAGTGAACTGAAACAGTGGATTGCCACATAAAGAAAGTTCAAGGCTGAGTGTTCAAATAGGTTACTGATACAAAAGAGAAAAAGGATCTCTAAATTTCAGCCTTAAAGCTAGTGTGTGGACATTGTCAACGAGCAAGGAGGAACAGAGTATTAGTTTCATAGTGAAAGGATCTGTAAGTCAACTGCATGAGAATGTCTGACACTCTCTAATGAAAGCTGAAACTGCAGAAACTAGTGGGAAAAACAAGAGAGCTGTCAATATAGTGTATTATCACACAGCTGATCAATTCATCCTTTGAAGTGATATATAAAACTTAAGATTAGGCTCGATTAGAAATAATTTTCACAACAAAATAGCCTCCTTAAAAAGTGTTTGGGACTTTCTGTTTGTTTGGTTGTTTCCTTTAAGTTTTAAAGAACCGTTAGGATGTGTGTGTTTTATCCCAATGATGAATTACAAAAAGCTTATCATGGCATTTCCTGAAACAGTACAGTAACATATAGGTAAGACAGCCACTACAATCCACTTCTTACACTGAATGGAAGCTCATCTGTCGCCACAAGTGAAAAGTGCAGTGTAATCTGAACACACTCAAGTCACACCTAGCCAGCTAAAGAAGTAAAAATACTTATAGTAAATATTGCAGCAATATCTTAATGCTACTATGTGTTATAGTAGTGTTATATTAAGTTTTCCAAAGGCAAGTCAAATCTGCTTTGTTTCTTAGACAAGCTAATGATAGAACTCATCAGCTCAGCACAGAAAAAGTTTCAGAAAAATTCCATTTGAGCACACTAACAAAAGTATTCTTAAGTTTCGTTACGAAATAAGTCAATAGCAAAGCCCTGCAGCCTCCTGTTCATTTGTTCTCTTATGGCTGACTTGCACTATATGAGTAAGTAGATTTAAATAAAAAAAGATGTGGATTTATAAATAAAGCAAAAAGGATAGTTTGAAGTACAAACTTACCTAATTAGGACCTCATTAGTGTTTTTCAGTTCTATCACCATGACGGACACAGATCCTTCTGATGGAATGATTAGAGGAGGAACAGTTATGTTCTCTGGATACTGGTTCTTGGATTCTTCGTGGTGTTGTTCAGCTGCGGCCCTCACATTACCATTCCTGTGAACTCTCTCAGTGACATTCAGATTTTCATCAACGCGTTTTTGGGGTTTAGGATAGAGGATGGCTTTTCTATTTGCAGATAGATCCACGACACATACATCAGAGAGTAATTCCAAATGATTTAGAATGTCGTCTGGGAATTTTACTTGGTAAGTGTCTTGGTACAACTTTGGAAGCGCATTAGCCCAAAGCCCATTGGAATACTTCAGCAAGATGTTAACAACTTTCTGTTTGAAGTCACTACTAAGTGATGCAGGCATGGTCTCCATATTTGGTTTTAACAAAGGGTCTGCTTTTGAAGAAGTAACATTCTGAGATGCCTTTTCTTGCTCTGTGTCACTTTTTGCTGTTGGTGGTGTTTTCCTAGCAGGATAAAGAAGCCCTTGCATCGGATCACCCCTATGTACTTTCTCCACCTTGGAAAACAAAACAGAGTCAATAATCAGTTGTGTCTCTAAGTCTAAATCATGTTGCAAATTACACTTTTATAACAGCATTTTATACAGCCTTTGAAGTGGACATCCACAAGGAACTAAACTTGAAGCAGTTGCTACAGTGTAGTATTTCTTGTAATGCTTTCTCCTTCATTTTGAATCACATACGACCACATCAGTAAACGACAAATATATAATGTGAATAATACAACTCTGACTTGCTTCCAAACAAGTATAGTCTCTTTTTTTCCTCCTAGAAGGACCAGAACATGGTGACACACTCCACAAACTTATGTCTTTTGCGCATTAACCCTCCCAGTCTTCCCCACAGGTAAGCACATCATAAACAGAAATTCCTGAGGGAATTTTTTACTGA
>NW_010420274.1:21315-34252 GCF_000710305.1 Buceros rhinoceros silvestris
GAAAGAGGATTTGATTGCACACTTCACTAACAAGAGGACATCTGTTAGGCAGTGTTGTAAAGGCTATATGCTGTCACACAAAAATATTCTGAAATTAAGGAAGGAATTTCTGGACCATAATATGTCTCTGGTTCGTAATAAATCTAATAATAAAGTCAACCAGGCCATTTAAACCATGTCCACAGCCTCTCTCCAGACCCAGATTTTTTGCTAGACCATATATCTCTACCCTTTCCTAAATTCAATAATAAGGATCTCACATGCTCTGAAGTCACATCCCTGAAAGCACAATTTGAGAACCACAGAAACAAACCCAGGACAAAATTCTACTTTCTAAAGCTATGCAGTTTCAACCTAACCGCAGCTTCACGGGAATGTCTATGTGGAATTGAGACAACAAAAGCACTCAGTCCCAAAGCAAGAACAACTCTTTCAATAAAGTTATTAAGGTTTACGTAGCTTCATCTTGATGTTCCCTCTTCAGAGGAAACACCTCTCATCACCTTCCTGGGTTCACATCTCACCACAGATCAAGGAACTTTTTTCAGAGGCAGATTAGTGAACAAAACATTGAGTATTGTGAGATTAGTGAACAAAACATTGAGAACATTGCTATCACTCAGGGGTGGCATTTACCTTTATGACTTTGATGTCCATACACATCAGAACTTTATAAACCTTCTAGTCACTCTTTGCTGTTCTGCCTTAGCAGTGTACAACGGAAGCATAATGAAGAAGACTTTTAAGTATTATCTTACATAAGAATAATACATGTCACTCATCAGGAAAACATTAACAAGAAAAGATTAGTTACAATACATAAAAAAACTGAAAAAAAATGGCCATTACTGTGTCAAGAACCATGTACTTTCACAGAATCAGAGAATGGTTTAGGTTGGAAGGGACCTTCAAAGGTCATCTAGTCCAAAGTCCCTGCAGTAAGCAGGGACATCATCAGTTAGATCCTTTGTGCACACCTATTCACACTTGGACCAAACTGATCACCATGGTGATCTGAGTTGAGAAAGTCAGCTAAGGGTAACTACACAACTGCATTTCCATACACTTGCTGTGCATTACAATGTCTAGATTGGTGCAAAAGCAAGCTGTCGAACAGTTCTTGGGAATGGGTCTTGGTCAACTTCCACAAACACCAGTACAAACGCTACTTAAAACTGACACAAAAGAAATAGTTTTCACAGATTAAAAAATAATATTCTCATGTATTCATGGTGGCATGTCTGAATCATTCTTTGTCAGTGAAAACCAAAGTAGTAATATATTCCGCAACAAAAAGGCACAAGAAGACAAACAGTCCTCAGCTCCCCAAATTCATATGAATGAGTCCACAAGCTTTAAGACTCAAGTCTTTCCAAGTAGGTGCACTAAACCAAGGAGACATTCTCTGCTAACTGACATAGGGGAGATGTAGTGTCCTATAGACATCCATTTACTAAAGAAAATGTATCTACTGTAGAATAAAATATAACCAAATTATATAAAGGTCTTCAATGTATCAGTGGTACATTCACCAAGCTCTTAAGCACCTCTGGTAAACAGCTTGATATAAGAGATGATAAAAAAGTTCTGGCCATGCAACCTAGGACCAAAGATATCTTCAATGATTCATGAGAGGAAGAACCTACATTTGTACCGTCTAGTATCACAAATCTTACTGTGCCTCTTGAACCACAAGCGAAGAAAGGAGTTTGGTTACAAAAACTTATCAAAGTCTGGCAAGGTCTTTGATATAGTCAGGAGACCAAAGTATATCAAGCGGCCCAGAGAAAAATATCAGGCCACACCACCTTGGAAGATGGATGACATCCACTTAAGACCAATATCCTAGATAACAGACAAATTAAGAAGGATACCCCAAGTGTCCATGCACAAGATTGAGGATTTTGTTTAGATGATCAGTCAAAAAACCTTTTGGCTCCAGAAAATACTTGGTATTATGGAGACAGCAATCTGTTTGAGAATGTTGTGTTGACAGGTATGGCAGTTCATCCTGAAAGAAGCGGGATGTAGAGGTCCACCTGTATGCACCCATTCTCTCAGCTCGTTCTTTTTAACAAGTGCTGGAAATGAGATGAATAAATTTTAGCTGTCCGGACTAGTAAACCTTAACACACTAAAGACTGGCAGCAGACTAAAGAGAGAAGATCCTTAGAGACCTTTAAGCCTCTTAACTCCAGTAATAGCTCTGAGGTTTTCTAGGCGTTGAAGCTCTGTTTTGAAGAGACTGTAGATGCTGACTTGAGCAAACCATTTAGAGACAGAAAAATGATATTTCAGTAAGTTGTTTCAGCTTCCTTCAGTATAAATAAGGTCATGTGAACATCATTAGGCTACTATTTCTTGCATAGAAGTTAATGTTAAGGATGCAACAGACTCCTCCAGACAGTGCTACGGCCAAGACACCTTCAAGGATACACATCACTATAGAAACTTCATTATAAACAAACTGCTTCACTTGTGAGCAGCACTTGGAAATAGCCACCCTTTCTTCATCACAAATATCTCAACTTAGTTTCCAACTGAGTTTATAGATTTTACTGCAAGGTACTTCCCATTAGTATGGCTGGCAGTCTTCCTTTGCAAGCACAACATGCCTGCTGTCACCTCTTCATTAGAGGGCACAAAGCAGTGTCAACAGTTGTCAGAACGTATCATCAGGGCAACAGAGACTGAAGTCATTCTACGCAGAAAAAAAATAAAACCATATTTGTTCTGGGCCTGAGTAACAAATGGAGCTCTTAAAAATCAATACCTGCAGTTCAAAAAAACAAAGCTTCAAATAAAAAAAATATTCCCAAGGTAAATACTAAAGCTGCAACTGAGTAAGTCAACTGGAATGCAAAAGACAAGCAAGTCCTCTCCTGCTGACAGACACGGAGGAAATGAAGGTAGACATGCTTCTCTGTGACAAAAGAGGACGAAAGCTACATATAGTTGCGCTGGACAATATGCAAGTAAACCGCTACACTACTAAATATAATCAAAAGAAAGGATCCGCTTTGCAATGCGAGAATGACCAAGATAAAGCCAAGTCTTGTTTAATCATGTGGACAGTGATGATCAAACAGCAGATACGCTGGCAAACTCCACCAGCATCAATACCTTCTGGAAAGAAAGTGGAGAAAATAGCCCCTTAAAATGAGAGTTTCTAGTCAGAAAAAATGTCCTTCACTTTCAAGGTTACATTCACAACTAGCAGATGCAGCTATTTTCTGCTGTTCTTCTACAAGGTAGGAAAAGGAAACATGCAAGGGAAGTTGGCATTTAAAGTCAGAGACAGTCTCATCATATGTTAAAAACAGGAGGTCTGGCTAGTATCAAACAGGTTCTCAAAGACTGCTCTAAAACAACTGATCAGAACTATCACTCCGATTCAGTAGGAATAATTAATCCGGAAGTGTGATGCATGAATTTTTTCAGATCTGATTTAAATATGCAAAGCTAGCTACCATGGCATACATATCACAGACTACTACATACAGACACATTTAGCTGACCGGCGTCTTAGACAAGCTCTTCAGTGTGAAGGCAGCTCTCATCTACCTGACTTTCCTCAATAGTGCATGAGGTTCAACTTCCAGCAAGCTGGAGCTCAGAGCAATGGGGAAGGTATTCCTGGCCTTGATCAGGAACGCCTTACACCCATACTTTTGACCGACAATGTCTTCTCTCTGTCAGAGGAGGCCACTACATCTCCAAGTCCCATTGTTCTTCCCAATCACTCTACAGTACGGTCTCCCCAAACAATGCTGAGATGCTGCTTCAACATTAATGCTCCTTCCTCCCTGCTCTTCCAAGTAGTTGTCTCTGAAAGCAACAGAGTTTAAGCTACCGAGCTGTTGAATATGCATGCAAAGTAAGCAACTCTGGGGGAAAAAGACAGACTTAAGCAACCTTATCAAAACGGTGAAAACTGCACACTGAAGGGTGGCATCAGACATAGCTAAGAGCTTTTCCTTATAAGGCTGTGGAAGCCCCTTATGTCATCAGGTTGTAGCTTATCCTTGGGATCCAATCCAGCTTTTACAGCTTCTAGTCCAATATGCAATCAATTGTTTTGCACAGGAAACTACAGTACCTAACTTCTTATTCGAAATACCAAAAGGTCACATTAAAAGGCTTGACTTCAGCCAAACTTCATGTCAGCTGGGCAGCTGGAACAGGACAGGAACGGGACTGGAATATGTTGCCCAAAGAGGTCACAGTGTCTGTTGTTAAAACATGACCGGATACAGCCCTAGGCAAACTTCTCATGGTGACTCTTCTTGAGCAGGGATGTTGCATTAGATAATCTTGAGAGTTCCCTTCCAGCCTCAGTGATTCTGTGAAATGCTTATGCAATGTTAGAAGAACTGAAGCAGTTCTTCTGAATTTCAGTTACCAGGCCTTCAAAAATTGCAGGCTTCTTACAATACTAGGGAAGGCAAAATAAGTTTGTAAGGTTTTTTATTTAATAGCCTTTTCACTCACTAACCCTGACAAGTGTATCAATTTCATTAGGAGGGTTCAGAAAAGACGGGTTACGATATTCAGACTGGCAATGACAACATTTTGGTGGATTCTTCATGGCAAATACAGAAGTATTTATTTCAGCCCTTTAACTGAAGTTTCAGGTGCTACAATGGTTCTGAAACCTTTCTATTTCTGGTAGACATTACTTCTGTACTTACCTGAAATGTTAAAACACAAGTCACACTGGACATACTTTTGTATTTTCTTTTGTTGTTAGACTAAAGGATCCTTATTACCAAGATATCCCTTACTGAGGTTCGGCTAGTGCTCAGGGCTAGGGTGGTAAGCTCTGGAAAGTTCAGGAGTGTCTTTAGGTTGCCCCCTTCTACCCATCCTCCTTGCTCTCCCACTTCATTACCTTTAACATCACAGTGAAGATAATTATTCTCCACAGTTCATCATGCTTCTGAAAGCACACAGTTACAAGTGATTCTGTGATGTAACAAGCCAGCTGAGCCAATCTAACAACTTCATACTGTTGAGGGCTTTCCTTATTCCTCGCATCCTTATAGCCAGCACTGCGGATTAGCAGACACCTTTGTCAGCAGTTCTTTCTAGCTGCACTAATTTTCACCTCATAATGCAATGAAGTTTTCCTAAAGGGTCAGAGAAATGCAAGATTTAACACAAAGAGTTGCAAGGATATGTGAAACAGCAACAAGAAAAGATGCTGTCAAATGGAGCCTGGCTTCATTTGGTGGCTCATCATGTGTCTAACCACTCATCAGGAAGCTTCAGGATCATTGTGAGTTGCAGCCTGTTCTTGCACTGTGTTGGACGGCTGATACTAACTGTATTTTGCTGTGTGCTGTACTATATACAACACATCTAACTAAAGGCAGAACATGTCTTCTGTTCTCCATTCTAAATGGCTAGTGGCTCTAGTACTGATATACCCACTAAGGCAAAATATCAGGCCAATTACTGATTTCTACAACAAGAATGGCAAGAGAAAGGTATCATAATGTTAGAGCTCATCTGCAGGAGGCAGTTCGCAGGGCTTCTCTAAAACTGTGCAAGCTTTCATTCACATATACGGTAGTCGTGATAGACTGCTCCATCTCCTCTTCCATGTGCAAAGTACATTCCAGCTCATAAGAACACACTATGTATATTGTGTCACTTGAGTGTTTTATTCTCTCAGGTCCATTTCTCCATTTGGATTGATGACTTTTGCTTCACACACCTTAACTGTAGTACAGAAACTACTTCCTTGAGAGTAAAAACATGACAGAACCAGAGTTGTTCAAGAAATACAACTGATTACTACGGATAAGACACCTTCTTCTTCTCTGTGTGGAATCCACTCTTAACACTACAGTAAAAACTCAGCTGCCAGGGGCAGTAGTATGTCATACCTGGTTCGTTAAGAGAGGGAATACTGTCCAGGAACAGAGATTCAGAAGAGAACAATCCTAATAACTGTTTCTGTCAGTCTGTTTACCAGCTGATGCTGCCATCTTCCTGAGTCTTTAGTTTCACTTTCTGCAAACAGTCACGACTTTTACGAAGTGTAAAAGATGAAGAACATTCTGAGAACTAGATACTGGTAAAAATAAACACATAAATAAAATATCCTACCTGTCAACTAGGCAACATATGCAAGTTCCATTCTTGTCTAAAAATATCTTCTACCTTCGCATTTGTAACAACAAACGTCAGCTTGTAATGACAACTTACAAAAAACCAACCACAAATACCCAAAACCCAAACCTATGCCAATTTTCCCTTTCTTTTCTCTGATTTTTTCCAATTACTTATTTTCAAGAAGACAGACAGCCTTTGGGAGCATCATTCTAGAAATCCAAGTGATAAAGCGAAGAACACTAAGCCTTCCCGTCCAGTCTAAAACCTCCTGCCTCCCAAAATAAATAGCTAGGCAAATTTCTCCAGCCTGAGGGGCATTTTCACACAGTATCAGCCAAAACAACACCAAAGTGCACCAAAGCACAGTACGGAATATGTTCAGGTGTTACATGTTCTTAGCTTATTAAAAAGCTGTAAGACAACTGACTGAAGAATGGTATATTACTGGAGATGAACCTGATGACAATAGGTTAAACTGATAGGTAGCCAGGGGCAGTAAGATGTTTTATGAAAAAGAACATCTTTGTTCGACAGCTATTGAAAAAGCAAGTATATCTCTTCCAGCACAACTGGAATTTCCAGATGCAGAGTGGCAGTGTTATATTCCTACCAGCTCCTTAGGAAACAAGACAGAAAGATGAAGGCAGCTACTACTACAAGAAAACTCTAGAAACAAGTGTAGAAGAACGCATCCCTTCTTTCTGCCAGTTAAAGGATGACTCTCTACTATTGTCCTGGTTTGGGCTAAACTTCCTTGTTTTGGGAAATGGACAAATAGAATTATTCCATGCAGTACGATAATTCCTCATTTAATTGGTTAAGGGGTCAGGTGAACGTAACGTTATGCCGGGAGCCTTTAAAAGCAGCAGCTCGGGGGCGGATCACTCTCTGGGCTTCCGGACTTCACGAAGGAGAGCTCCTGCTGCGGATCTGCTGGCAGACATCCAGGCCTGACCAGGCCCGACCCCTGAGGCCTGCACTCCCGCATCGCTGGTGACTGCAGACTGTGAACTATTACTGCCATCAGTCCCGTCTGAAATCGGGTGAGAATATTCGTGCCGAGAGCTTTCCTGCTGTTAAACGGTGCTGCGCGGGGGTTTCTCCCCGCCTTCTCCACCTTGCCGCGCAGAGAGAACTTTACTTTCCCTGCCTGGACAGCAAGCCGCAGGGGCCTTCTACTTCCACCTTGCTGTTGGCTGCCTGCCGAGAACTGACCTTGAGAAGAACAGCTTGTGTAAATCGTTTCTTCTTTGGTTTTTTTCCCTTTTTTCTCTTTTCTGGGTTTGTGCATATGTATAGTAGTGTATAGATGTGTGAATTTATTGTTTATTATACGTTTGTTTCAGTTTCCATAACGTAAAACCGAGGTGTGAATTTCTTCTTTTCCCCTTAAAACTCCTTCTGCCTCTAACAAGGCAGACGGAAAACATTAAGGAATTCGAGGGGTGGTTACCTCGGCCCTCGACCCTTAACAACTACTTGTTCTTTCTTCTCTAACTGCAAGAATGAATTTGGGAAGACAAATGGAGAAAAGATGACAGAAGATATCTTCACCTGACAAGCAAGACAGGGTACTAACATGTTTCATCATCTTCTCGGGATGATACATGAGCACTAAAAAAGGCCACTATTAGAAAGAATCCAGCATTAGGACGGGCTGGAAAGGATCAGCTATGGTATAATTACATACAGGGAGGCTGAATCATCATGTTAGAAGAGCTGTACTGAGCCAGAACAAAGATGTTCCTAGCCTGATATCCTCTTTCACAACAGCAGATGCCTAGGAAAACATACAGGGGATAGGACAAATGTAGTGCTACCTCCTCCTCCCAGTTTGGATCTGTAGTTCAGGCTCTACTAGTTAGTGACAGTTTCTTTAGATTGCAGAAGTTCATGACAACTGAGGCCTGTGAGCATCCATTCACTCACCAGCGAATGTATTCAGTACCTTTTAAACTTAAGACAATGATCACTCCCCATCTACCTTCTTCAGGTCTCTTATTATTTTATAGCCCACATATTCATGTCTCCCCACCTAAATCATCTAGCTTGTTGCATATACAGAACCCATTACTCATCTTTACCCATCACACTTTTGAATCACCCTTTCACTCTACTTGATCTCTCAGTGAGTTTTTGTTTGTGTTATTTTCTGTGTGGAGATGGGAGAAGCACATCGGATTTTCATACCTGCTTATACATTTCCCCACTGGTACAGTGTTTGCTACTTTATTCTCTATTTATTAAATGAGAAACTGAACTGTCTTTACAGGAAAGTTTGTTTCCTCCCTGGGCCCCTAATTAGAGATGCCGCCAGATGACTGAATAGCTTAGTACAGGTTTTGGACTATTATCCACTCCTGCTCCTTCATGTGTGTACTAATGACATCGCAACAAGAAGTCCCAGGTTGATCAAAAGAGCTTCCAGGGCCCTGGGAAGAGTGCTAAAAAATTTAGGGGCACAGGTAGTATTTTCCTCAATCTTCCCAGTAATGGAGGGAGACTTCGGAAGAATAACATGAGCCCAAGATATAAATACCTGGCTCCAGGACTGGTGCCGCCACCAAAACTTCAGGATGAAGTTTTATAACCATGGAAGAACCTTTGAGGCACAAGGTATGATGGGCCCTGACAGGCTTCATCTGTCCCAATGGGGGAAATGCATCTTTCGTCATAAGCTGACAGGACTGACTGAGAGGGCTTTAAACTAGAATCACTGTGGGAAAGCAATGCCAACAGGAGAGCTGAAGCTAAGCCAAAGGTTGGCATGGCATCACTTGAGGGTGGCAATGCTAACATGAATTTTTATACTGCTCCTGGAGCACAAAAGGCTCAGGAGCACATCTGAAATACTTGTACACCAAGTATGAAACCCAAACAGGATGAACTGGAAGCACTCCCAGAGTTATGATATGACTGGTATTAGCGAGACTTGGTGAAATGACTCCCATGACTGGAGTGCTGGGATGGAGGGCTACAGGCTATTCAGGAAGGACACACAGGACAGACAAGGTGGAGGAATCGCACTGTATCTAAGGGATAGGTTTGACTGCGCAGCCCTTACACTTCGTGACAATGTGGTCGAGGGTGAGGATTAGAGGGATAGAAAACAAAGCTGATGTCATATAGCGAGTGTCTGCTACTGATGGTCCAGCCAGGATGACAGCACTAATGAGTTATTCTACAGGCAATCATAAAAATCCCTGGATCGGAAGCCCTTGTTCTCATGGGAATTTCAACTTCCCAGACGTCAACTGGATATACCATTTTGCTGTGACAAGCACGTCTGGAAAATTCCTGAAGCTTGTGAAAGTTAACTTCTTATCACAAGAACTCAGTGAGCCAACAAGGAAAGATGTCCTGCTAGACCTGCCATTTTTTAATAGAGAATGACTGTGTCAGGGGATGTTCAGACTGGGCATTAGGAAGCATTTCTTCACTGAGAGGGTAATCAAACACTGGAACAGGCTTCCTAAAGAGAGAGTCAATGCCTCCACCCTGTCAGTGTTCAAGAGGCATTTGGACAATGTCCTCAGTAACATGCTTTATCTTTTGATCAGCCCTGAAGTGGTTAGATAGTTGGATCAGATGATTGTTGATAGGTCCCTTACAACTGATACAATCTTTTCTATTCATTTTCAAGTACTTCTTTTCTCTTGCATTTTTTCATAGTCAACCCACATTTTCATGAAGTTATTATAAATACCAAGATCTCTTTTCCCAAGCTTAACAGTCCACACAGAAAACAGTTTTCAGTGTAATGAAAGTCCCTCCTATCCATTGCTGCTGTAGTCAAGTCTCAGCAACAATTTTATGGGCAGCAACCTGGTATGAAGAAGTTCCATACTTCTTCAGAAAACCCTGGTCTTTATAACCTTGAACAACACTCTATCATTAGCCATCTCAACCTTGCACCCTTTACCAACTCACTTATTACAACCTTGACCATGAGGGGGGATGTGTCCAAGCCCCCCTCTGTAGAATCCCACCATGACTTCCTGCCTTTCTGAAGGTCAACCGTTTTGGCCTTGCTACACTTCCAGTTTCTTAATCAATTATACACCTATGGAAGGACCTTCCTGAATGTCCAAGACTGCCTAATTCTCTAAATCCTTTTGGAAAAGAACTCTGGAAATTCAAGTAAATGTTTTGATAAAGATGTAGGAATTTAGTCTTGAATTGCCATATCTGAATCACCATCCCTTGAATCAATCACAGAGTTCAAGTGAGAAGAGCTGAGCATGTGCAAGGAAAAGGTCTTCTGAACATACATACCATCCAGTAAGGGGATTTATAACTAGACTGCAAAGCTAAACATTAGACATGTTGCCAGTACCAAAAGTAAATTTATTACTACTTTTGGGTTATTTGTGACTTCCAAAAGAAATAATTTGTTCATTTACAAGTCTGCATGCACCCCCCTCACTTTCCTACTTCTGCTGTAATGTTCTCCCCGCCTTGGGGGCTCAGCTGTCTGTATCCCAAGGATTCAAGGCTAAGCCCAAACAGAGCACAGCTACAGAACTTTGGCTCAGAGTTCTAAAAAAAATTGCTACGTTGTGAGAAAGACTTGTGAGAAAAAAAACTGTAGAAAGAAATCAGACTGGGTAGGATGGCCAAAATGGGGATCACTAACTGCTCAAAGATGCATGACAGAGTAATTAATCAAACAGAAAGGTATAAGATTCTGACAAAAAACCCCAAAGGTGGGTCACCACCTATCACTGCTGTTTTCAAAGCACTAGTCTCGCAGGAGATGGAAGCAGACAATTCACTAACACTGCAGATTTGACCAACAGAGCTGTTGAAGCAGGCTCTTCTCCTGACTAAAGCCTGTCTGGACAGCAGAGACGTTTTTTGGTATTATATAAGAGTGGTGGTGAGCATATTTATTCTCAGTCCAATTGCTCATTAAGGCTTGGCTATAATCTGTGGGTGCCAGCCACTACCTAATTAATTTGTACTTTTGCATTTAGCTGTGCAAAGTATGTTGCTAAGAGCAAGATGCTCAGGCAAGCTAACCTAAGGAAGGGAGGTAACACTCCAGTAAAGAACAAGGTCAGCCTCAATCCTTTGTAGCAGGATTCATATGAGAAGGCTTGGATCCCAATTCAAACTTCTCCGTGCCAGAGCCATGACTGTGGTTTACGTAAGTCAGTAAACCAAAATGGGCTTTACGGGCTCATTAACAGTTCTCTACAGTAAGACTGTCTGTGCCAAGACAACTCGATAATTCTAATTGTACTCTGCCTGCCATATCACAATGTTTCCACAGATTTAATGACTTTTAGTGTTTATTTACACTAAAATGACGTTACTTGCTTGCTTGCTAGAAAGAAGAGACAGACCCAACAGATAACAAGCAAACAGATAATGAACACAGGCCAAGAATCCTGGATGAACAGTAACATTTTGTCTGGAACATTAGCTACCAAAGAGACCAGAACTTGCCGCATGAATTAACTCTAAACATACCAGCTTGCTCTATGGATAACACGGGAACCAATCATCAACCATCAAACCAAATTGTTGCTGTCTGCGTACATTACTGATGACCGTAATAGGATGCCACAAATGCATTTTATATCCTTGCTGGAATACCATACACACACGCAAATGGTGTTGTTCCTGAAGAGCAATTAGTTTCATCTCAATGGAACCTTTTAATTTTTTGGCATTTAGAGTTATTAGACAAGAAAATTCTTAGCAAAATCATGGCATGGAGTGCAAATCATCAGCTGCTGTTTGGGTTGCCAGTGTTACAGTCAGTAAAAGGTGGCAACTCAGCAATCCAGAGCACTTGATCCAGGAAGCCAAGGAGGCTGACCTTTCTACTCCAAAACAATGCTAGTTCAGCCAGTAGTGGGTTTTTGAGTGTTGTTTCAAAGCCATTGTTACAATTTGGTGGGGTGGTGTTTTCTTCTTTTTTTTTTTCTTTTTCCATTGCTACAGACTGTGAAAGGAAACACAGCACTACGTAAAATAACATTTGACAAATGAAGACTCTGATATCTGTAGGGTACTGGCATCCTGAACAAAAATTACATTCAATACTTACTGTGCACACATGAGGCCAGTTCTCAAGCTGATGGAGCACTGATGTGTTAAGTTCCTCCTGGAACATTTCCCAGTACATCTGTGGCATCTTTGACAGACAGACACCACCGCTGCACTTGTTCAGAATCTTCTTAATGCGGCTTTGAACTTCACTGATATTAGCAGCAGAAGGGCCAGAGGCAACAGCACGTGTCTCCATAAAGGACGTATTCAAGTTATCTGTTAAACAAAAATACAGCCTTGAAGTAAACATAGCCTTAGCAGCAGCGTGAAAGACAGATGATTACCTACCTACTTAAAAATTAAACATGGGAGCTGCCAGCTCAACATCAACTCTAAAACGCATCTCTCCCACCCAGCATGGTGGATTCAGTCACTTTCTATCAGAACAAGCCATGGACACCTCAGTCATTTAGTCTGAAGCTGAATTTTCAATCACTGTAGTGATGAAGCATTGTTAAATGTTTCTTCTGAAGCAATGTTGGAAGAGGTTACAGAATCCTCAGCCACGCTGTTGCTGAAAGGCTGCACTGAGGCAATGTCCCAGGAAGGAGACAAGATAATTTCTTTATGACTACAAACGCAACAATAAAGATACAGCAAAACACCCAAAAATGTTCTTCTAAATTCAGAGAGATGTACAAACAGACCAATGATTTGCCTCTTATTCTAAGATATATTCTGAGGAAAAGGCTGAACCCAGGACCCAGCCTTTCTGGGCTACTGCATCTGAGGAATCCATCCAGCAGAGCAGGGAAAG
>NW_010420274.1:34349-39237 GCF_000710305.1 Buceros rhinoceros silvestris
AAAGAGACAGCAATTGTCCAGCTACTTTGGACGGTTTCACACATCGTGTGTGGGAGCAAGGCAGTCATCATCCCAGGAGGAGGTTCATATCACTAGCAGGCCTACTCCCTCATCCCTGCTCCTCTCCTCCCTTTGAAGGAGTGTGTTTGTTACTGGACTTGAAGCTTCACAAATCAGCCTGACAGGTCTCAAAGCAATCATCATTTGACAAGACCATCGACCGCACAAATGCTGGGAGCCAGGCATGCAGAAAGTTATTTTCCAGACAGCTAGATTAGTATGCTGCTTACTTTTGAAAGCCATGATTTCACTCTCCCATGCCAGATCCCTACCCTTGCCTTGAAGTTTAAGCATACTCCTCCTGTTTTCAAGCTACTCACACCAGCTTTGTGATTGGCTTTGACACTTACTACACTCTGTCCTAGAAGACGGAGAGGCAGACAAGTAAACACACATATGTCCCCTGCTCCATGATACCAGAATGAGATGGTTCACTCACAGAACTCAGCTTCTCACCCAAACCTATCTTCATTTAAATCAAGTACTAAATGGATTTTTCTTAAGACAACATCCATTCTAACGCGGGTAGTCAACAAAACTTTTTGTAACGGGCAAACATACCATTCGAATCTGTGGAAGAGCTTCTGGACAGGTGAACTTGCAACTCCTTTTGAAACCGTGGTGAGACAGTTAGTTTCTTCTCAGACCTAAAATTGAAAAGAAAATGGATCTAAATCATTCTCCTGGCTCTGAATAGCATTCCATTTGCTTACAAGATCTATATACGTAATGTGTTTCACACACTTCCAGCAAGCCCTCTGCACAAGATTAGTACTCATAATGTCCTGGTTTGGAAGACAACCCGATGAGCAGTAATGAAGCAGATCAACAGGTGTTTCTAGTTTCTTGTTATTATCCTGATTATTGTGAAAAACAAAACAGACAGTAAGAAGACATTAGCATTGGCCTTCTATGATGGGGTTACAGCACTGGTGGGTAAGGGACGAGCAACTGACGTCGTCTACCTGGACTTATGCAAAGTGTTTGACACTGTCCTGCATGAAATCCTTGACTATAAATTGGAGAGATGTGGATTTGACAGGTGGACCACTTGGTGGATAAGGAAATTACTAGATGGTGGTGCTAAAAGGGTTGCGGTCAACAGCTTGATGTCCAAGTAGAAACAAGTGATGGGTGACATTCCTCAGGGGTCAGTATTGGTAACAGTGCTGTTTAACATCTTTGTCAGTGACATGGTCAGTAAGATCAAGTGCACCTTCAGCAAATTTGCTGATGTGGTGCAGTCAACTTGCTGGAGGGACAGGATGCCATCCAGAGGCACCTTGACAGGCTTGAGAGGTGGGCCCCTGTGAACCTCATGAGGGTCAACAAGGCCAAGTGTAAGGTCCTGCACCTGGATCAGGGCAGTCCCAAGCACAAATACAGGCTGAGAGATGAGTGGATTGAGAACAGCTCTTTAGAGAAGGACTTGGGGGTACTGGCAGATGAAAGGCTGGACATAGCTGGCAACATGCACTCACAGTCCAGAAGGCCAGATGTATCCTGAGCTGCGTTAGAAGCAGCGAGGCCAGCAGGTCAAAGGAAACAATTCTGCCCCTTTACTCCACCCTCATGAAACCCCACCTGGAGTACTGTGTCCAGATGTGGGTCACCCAGCATAAGAAAAACAGGGACCTGTTGGAGTGGATCCAGAAGATGGCCACAAAGATGATCAGGGGTCTGAAGCACCTGCCCTATCAGGACAGGCTGTGAGAGCTGGGGTTGTTTCAGCCTAGAGAAGGCTCCACAGAGACCTTATAGTGGCCTTCCAGTACTTAAAGGGGACCTAGAGGAAAGGTGGGAATGGACTCCTTACCAAGGATCATAGCGACAGGACGAGAGGCAACCATTTCAAATGGAAAGAGGGTAGATTTAGATTAGATGCAAGGAAGAAATTCTTTGCTGTGAGGATGGTAAGACACTGAAACATGCTGCCCGGAGAAGTATTGTGGATGCTCCATCCCTGGAAGAGTTTAAGGCCAGGCTGAATGGGGCTTTGAGCACCCTGCTCTAGTGGAAGGTGTCCCAGCCCATAGCAGAAGGGTTGGAACTTCATGACCTTTAAGGTCCTTTCCAACCCAAACCATTCTATGATTCTACGAAAAGGAAAGCATGTAGGCCATAACACAGTTGATGGTCTTACACTTGATATGTTCAGCCTCACTGTTTTTTAGCTGGATGGTATCTCAGTCTTGCTTTTGAATATGATTATGCTCACCTTCTTGGTAGTCATGTTAGAGTCTCCTGAAAGAATCTGGCTTCAGGGAAACACCTAAACCTAAGAATGAACTCAAGGCCTTTTTGTGGATGCTGCTGCTGCACTTTTTAAGCAATTCCTCTCTGAAAGTTCTCTCACAGAAACGACACAGATGTCATGCTTGCAGGTGTTGTTCTGAGGTCCCTCAAAGAGCACCAGCTTATACCAGGAGCACATGCAGCACAGTGAGCTCTTGGCAGTGAAGAGGTCACAGCAGTGTGTAGCTCACTAAGACTGTTTTGGAAATATCAGTTGCGGAAAAATTACATATACTGCAAGCAGAAGGGAACAAGTGTTGGAGACAAAGTTCAAAGACCAGGACCAAGCACCTTCCAAAGACACACACGCAGGAAAGAACTGCAGTGGAGAAGTCAGGGCGGCAAATGCACCAAAAGAGCTCTGCACAGAAGCATGGGAGTTTGCTGTGAACACCAGGAACCTCCAGACCACAGCAGCCACCACACATGCACTTAGCAGGCTCTGCAGATGGTCTCTAGCTAAGAGGCCAATAAGGAGACTGGCCATCTCTGGAGGAAACTACAAACTGTACCAGCCAGAGAAACACCAAGGGTTTTGGTTTTTTTTTTCAGCTTCATGTGGAGTCTCAGAAGGTAGGATAGGAGTCAAGTATGATGCTGAGGCTAGCAGGAACATGAAGTTGAGACTAGCAGAGTATTAAGGTAGCCCTATGTGATTGCACAGTGACCTTTAATCAGAGCAGATCCACAAATCAGAAAGATGCCTCCCACACATATACTTTGCCTAAGCACCTTACAAGATCTAATGTGAACTGTCTCCCTTGCCTTTTTGCTGTCCCCCTAAGATGAAACTACTGCTTCTTCATCAGCTATAGTGTGTCATTTGCACAAAAAATACTAATTCTGTTCTGAGTCACATCCCACAGCGTTAGCAGTGGGGACAGCCACTGCCAAGCACAGCATTTTCCAAATCAGGAGAGGTATGCCCAAAAATGCTGAGCAGCAGATCAACTACAAGCACCGTCTCTGAAGCACAAGCGGGACAATACTCAACAAGTACAAAGGCAAAGCCACCTGCAAGAAATCCAAACACACGTTCACACCTTGCACTTGCTGGGTATCTAAAAAGACTCTTCCAACACTCCATGTACTCACAGGAAAACCCTCTACCTTTTGGGCACAGAACCCCACACAAAGCAGCAGCAGAGTCTCCTCTTAGAAAGTGTATTGATAGGCCATGCAGAAAAGAAACCCAGGACAGATACCCAAGGAAAAAGGCCCCCTTAAGGGAAGCAGACTCAAGAAAGACTACCACCATTGCTAGGGAGAAAGCAAAACAAACCGATGAGCCAGCCACATGCATAACGGACACTGTCCTGCTGCTGCTGCCGCCTCCCAGTAAGAATCTGTAGCTGTGTTCTAGCCCGCAGTGCCACACACCATTCCTACCACCTTAAGCCACACATCAGGTGACATGGATGACATGAGAGCAGGGTAAAGCAACAGAAACTGCAGGAAGGTTTCAGTGACAAAAAGGGCAGATGTTCCTCTCTCAGGCCATGTCTTCTGGAACACCTTGGAAAAGAACCTGCACAGAGGGCTGATGATGCCCCTATGCTGCAAGTGAAAGCAAACTGGATTTGAGATCCTCTCAGTATTAAAGAGACTTCATCTGGTATCTGCCTGTGCTTCCTGCTGTAGTTCAGTAGTTTCCCATGGAACAAAGTGGTGCTATGGACCACATATGAACCAGTGGTTCCCAAGGACAAAGTGGCACTAACATCAGGTTTGAGTGCAGTTTTCATCAGCTTTAAGCCCTGCAATCAGACAAGGATCCTGTGATGCCCATGCCATCCACTCTGCTCCTCAGCCTTTGCACAGTGCTACCTCAGCAGTAGGGCCACATGGCAGCCAGCAGTGGATGTTGTCTGCTGTGCCAAGCAAGGGGATCACCATGAATCTCAAGCCTGTTTTCACCCATGCCGTTGCTTTCCAGCTTCAAGGATCTCTGTAGTTATCCTTACAAGCAATGTCTCTCCCACCTTCCGTGGATTTGCAGATCCACAGCAACATGCTCATGATATGAACTTACTGACTGACTGCTGCCATAAAGACAGCCTCGGACCCTGCAAAAGTGTCTCCAAGAAGGCCTGGGAGGGCAGCAGGAAATAACCTTGCACAACTACATTTACCTTCAGCATGTCCCCGCTGTCATCTGGGTGTGACAGAATGGGGAGGAGAAACTGCCTGCTACAGTCACTACTCTCCAATTGCCCACCTCAGCTTCACAGCCTCTGCCCCCTCCTGCCATCACCACTGTGCACCCCAGGGTACTTGCCCACTCCACCAGCACTAGCATACCAGAGAATTTCCCAAAAAGCACGACCAGCAGAATACAGCCTGACTCATTTTAGCCAGTTGTTCTGTCACCTAATGATACCCCACTGAGAAGGGAAATCAGGAAAAGGCAACTTGTGAGCTGAAATGGAAAGACACTTAATAATTCCTAAAAATCCCTAATATTAATACTAATAAAAAGTAAACAAGGTTATACTCAGTCTTTGAACAGTTGGACTCCATGACCTTAAAGGTC
>NW_010420275.1:0-14622 GCF_000710305.1 Buceros rhinoceros silvestris
TGGAGGTATTTAAAAGACATGTAGATGTTGTACTTTGTGACATGGTTTAGTGGTGGAATTGGCAGTGCTAGGTTAATGGTTGGAATCAATGATCTTAAAGGTCTTTTCCAACCTAAACAATTCTGTGATTAGAAAAGGAACAGGCAAGGTTATTTTTTTTTTCTTATGGTTTCTTGACTGTTTTCATTTCTATATCTGGTTCAAGAAATGCAATTGGTCTTTCGTCATCCTCATGAACCCACAAAACAATACCTTTCATAACACTTGAGGCTTTCCCTTTTATAACATATAAGGACAGCTTTCACATGTAAACACTAAGGAAACCCAAATTACAAATGTAAAAGTGTAAGGAGACATTCATGTATCAGCTAACCTAGAATTCTAATGAAGAAACAGATGTAAACTAGAAAAGACTTAACACTGGCCTACTACTAATGAAGCTTTTAACTACTGACTTACAGGCCTGCCTGTCACCAACAAGCTCAAGACACAGCAGACAAACAAGTTAGAAAAGGAAGCAAAAAAGCTTGTGTTACCCTGAATTCTGTTTTAGAAAATAAATTGGCCCTATCTCTCCAGACGACTGGCCCTTGTCCTTTAAATGACTCTCAAAGGACTGAGTAACTACGTGTATTACTGAACAGTCCCTGAATGTCTGAAGGATAGGAAATTAGAGAAAAATTATAAAGAAAACTGTGCAGTTCTGAGTAGAAATAGAAAGAAAATTTCAAGGTAGTGTAATTGAGCAAAGAAATCACTATCTCAGACATGTCACTTTTAGGATACATATTGCAAGGATGCTTTTCCAGGAACATATACTAGCACTAACACACAATACAAAAAACGGCAACATGTATAAAGTTCTTTAAAGGAGACAAGGCTGTTCGCGTCTTCTCATAAAACTATAATTCTACAGGACACACATTGAAGTAGTATTCTGAAAATACGAACAGCCAAAATAAGGGAGGAAAAAAGACACAAGAAAAAAATAAAGTAAATTTTAAAATATAAATAAAAAAGGAAGCAGAAGCTATCACAGAACATTCCCTGGCTTTTCAAGCAAGCACTATAGCACTGCGTATTCATCGAAAAATTTTGTCCATAAGCAACTGTAAGAAATGGTATGGATGATGTCACCTGTGGAGTTTTTTTGTGAGTTTGGGGTTGGTTTGTGTCCTGGGTTCAACATGGAGGAACCGGATGCTCTCATGTTGTCTGGCTTTCTTCTTCCCAGAGAGCTGTGGTTCTCCCAAGCTTCCAGGAAGGAGAACACGCCTCTCCGGAATGAAGTCATAAAAGGGGGCGTGTTGAGATATTCGAGGACATCTTGCTTTCCCCTCTGCTCTATCTACTGTCCTCTCTATCTTGTCCGTGCTGCGGCTCTCTCAAATACGCTGCGCAGGACTCTTGAATCTTATGCCCCGGGACTAGAAACCTTTATCAAGGAGAGAAAGCCACGTCCATGACCTGCTATTTCCCTGAAGCAGTAAAAGACTCCTTCTGCAAAATGGGTAGGACCTTCTCCGTTTTCTGCCGATTCCCGGTGGGGGTGGTCTAATGAACTGTCTTGCCCTGATGGATGAACCCAGCGGTACCCCTTCTCATAAAAGGGGGCGTGTGAGAAGACTCGACACCATTTTGCCATCTTGCTTTCCCCCCTCTGCTCTATCTGCCCTCCTCTCTATCTTGTCCGTGCGGCAGCTCCCTCAGATATGCCACGCTGGACTCTGGAATCTTACGCCCCCGGGCTGGAACCCTTTATCAAGGAGAGAAAGACACGTCCAGGACCTGCTAGTTCCCTGAAGCAGTAAAAGACTCCTTCTGCAAAATGGGTAGGACCTTCTCCGTTTTCTGCCGATTCCCGGTGGGGGTGGTCTAATGAACTGTCTTGCCCTGATGGATGAACCCAGCAGTACCCATTGTCCCTGCGGCGGATGCAGGAGGCCCCTACGCGCAGCGGAATTTGAAGATATTCCCTTAAGACACGACTTGGCTGGCCCGCGGCGCAGATGTGTGTGTGGGGGGAGTCTGGAAGAAGCTATCCTTGGCAGAGAAGTTCCCTGAAGCCACCTCGAAGGAGAAAAGGACTATGTTTTAATTGCATGAAAGGTTTGCTTCAGGAGAAAGTTCCTATATCAACGGCATTTTCGTCAGGTGAACGGACTACGGGCAGACTTTTTCCTTCCCCCCTGCCCCCGGCATGGTGAGCCATTGTGGGGCGAAGTTTGTAAGCGGCGGGGATCGGCCCAATCGAGATTTATTCTCCCTTATCCCTTTCACTCCCTTTCCCAGTCCGATTTTAACTTGAAGGGCGTCTGCCTTATTAAACTTTCCTGCTTCTATCGCTCATATATGTAGCTTGTGTGTGTTATCATTTCCTAATGCCCTTATCAGCACGTTAATGAGCCGTTAACGATCATCAAAAGTTTTCTGTGTGAGCTTTGCTTGGATTCCCAGCCAACACACTATCTCAGTCGCATATCCTTTCGGTGGGGGGAACAGCTCCCCCTTTTTTAAAGAACAATGAAAAATGACCCTCTAGCTTTATGTTAGCCATGTTAACTTGTTATAATATTGGTTTTGTATTTAATATTGTTAATAGCAACAGTAAAGAATTTGGGGCAAAACTAGAAGTCAAGCTTAAGGATCTCTACCCTCCAAAGAGAACACTATGGAAATGAAACAGATGCGAAAGGGACATAAGAACAGCCAAAATGACATGGAATTGTGACAAGAACAATGAACTCGTAAGACCTGATGAACAGATCTTCTAAATAAAATACAATGAAAAACAATCTCTGACAAATCATGAGTGTTGTATTCCCTCTTTATGAGACATTTTAGGTGAAGAACACATCTGCTGAAACTTTTGGGTTTTGGAGATGAAGCTACTGCCACCAAATAAATTCCCTTCCAGTAAAGTTTAGAACTATGAGCCCTTATCAGAGTAAGAGTATAATACAGTGACAGAAGCATTTTGACACATGGGATGTATGAAGTGGCATGGCAAACAGATTAATACAAGTGCATATGAACAAAGCATATTCTAAGCTCTAAACAGAAAGCTGGACAAGTGTAAACTCTTGGGTGATAAGTACACATTGGTAAATCACAGGGATCACAGAGACTAGTAAAGCACGCATGATTCTGGGTAATGCACAAAAGGTATTTTAATGAAAAACCATTAACTTGATGTGCATCATGTCTTAAAAAAAAAACCTACAATTTCTTTAACTTTATTATACTTCTACTTACAAGTATGTAAGCATTCTGTTACAGTAGTAGCATCAATCAGGTATCCATTGCACAGACGACAGGTTATATGGGCATTAATGTCCCACAGCTTAATCTTTCTCGTTAGCATCTTTGGTGTCTGCAGAAAAAACATATCATAATGTCACACAGCTGTAGTGATCAGGCAAAAGTCATCTGGGAATACATGATTAACTAGAATTAACCCTAAATGTATGTTTATACAACCTGAGGTTCTCATATGCTGTATATGCATGTGTACACAGAAAAAACACAATGATAGCACTTTTAAAGGACATCACAGAAATTCTTTTGTAAAACTCACTATTTGCAAGTCAACATTTCAATAGCATAAAAAACAGACTCTCTGGCCTGCTATTAATAAGTTCCTTTACCAACCAAGGCATTTTGATTGAAGGTGAAACCCTACTATTCGAGTATCTAGGCCACCACATTCAGTCTAGTAATGGGGAAAAAAACCACAGAAAACTTTGGTGAAAGAAAATGCTCAAAGCAATTTGAGAATTGAAAGCATTTTGATAATTGAAAAGTCAAAATAACTAGGTCTGATTTGGCATAGTAGGTTTAACCATGCTTTTAAATGCTTCCTTTGTGCCTGTATGGTTAAAGCATAATTTTGAACCTTTTATGTCTCAATAATGCAGCTGAAAAGTAAGCCTTCTGAAATTCCATTCTACTTAAACATAAGTTAATTAACACATTACAAACTAAAATAATGTTACTGGCAGAGCTGCAGTTTGTTGTACTAAGAAAACTGAACTAGAAAGTTTTTCTCTCTTCAGAGCAAGGGATTTAACCACCAATAACAGGAAGAAAACAAAAAATCAGAAAATAAAAATTAAACACTGAATTAACTTTTTTTGCAGCAACCCGAATTACTTTTAGCTCACGCCTTCACAAACAAACTGCTACATCTTAAATGCAGCAATATTTAATTTTTAAAAATACATTAAAAAGAAAATTGTACTGTTGCCATTATTTGACAGTATCCAAGTTAGCTAATGGAGCAGGTTAAACTGGCTTACAACCTATTACACGTGGTTTCAACACTGCAGAAGTAATTAAATTACACTGTTTTCCTTGAAAGTGACTTTACTGTCCCTTGCTCACAAATACTAGTTTTCATCTAGCTTAACTTGGAATACATTTTGGAATTGGAACAGTGACACATCCCTCAAATTTCACACAGACATATCATAACAAGGTTGGCTGATCTTTAATTTAATTTGTCATATTCTTTTTCTATGTCAAATGAAGTGGTACTAAGCAAAAATAACTACTAAAAGGCAAATTTTCATACTAATCACATATACCAGCAAGGAAAAAGTACTTTATATTCCATCACAACCTATGGAAAAGCACATTCAACACCCAACCATTAAAATCTGCATTGTCCTATACAAGAATGACTAGGAATACTTCCAGTTCTCACGGCTATGAAGTGACACAAAAGCCAAACTTATTTTAGGGTACTTGAGAGTTCCTAATTAAGCTAGTAACTAGTCATTACAGAAGTATGAAGTTCAACTTGGTTTTGCAGTACACAAGGTATATCAGAATCTATGGACACAAGATACATAAGAATTACTTTTCTAAATTGTATTTAAAAGATTTATTTCTAACTGAAAACCAACCACATATTAAACCCTTTGAAGTTAGTGCATGAGGTCTCCAGCTACTGCTTGAATTAAGTACATTTCTATAGTACAGGGGAAGAGCTATTCAACATCACTGTTCAGGAAGAGTTCAGATGGCTTAAAATCATCTGTTAAATACAAAGACAGCACATTGGAAAATATAATTCATGACAGGCAAAAGAGAAATTAAGATACAGGGATAGTTAATCAATACAACTCTAGTCATTTGCCTAGGCAGTAATTCAGAAAATAAGTGTTCAGGATCACTACCAACTGAATCCAAACACTGATAAGAAAGAAAACTGAAGGTGGAAACTGAAGCAAAGAAATTATTTATTTTCTAGAAAAAGCATGACAATTTTTCCCTACTACAGAAGGGACAAAGCACCAGGAAATAAAAAAAAACAAACCTGCAAAGTTCAGATGGGGTATAATATTACGGGAACAACAAATGAACCATACAACAAAGAACATAAAAATACTACAAAACAGTAATAAAGCCCATTGTGCCAGGAAATAGCAAAGATAATACACACTTCATCTGACTGAATGGGAAACAAAATCATACACTTTTTGGCAATGGAAAATGTGTCTTCTATAATATCCAGAGCATGCCTGTCAAATCGACCTTAAAAATATTTTATATATCTTTCAATCATGACACAAAACATCTCATTAGATTTTAAAGAACAGAGACTGGAAATATTCGAAGAAGCAGCAGAATGGGAACGGGTTTTTCCTACAGGAAATTTCTATAGGAGATTTCTCCAGAAGGTCTGGTCCATACTCCTGCTAAAACAAGACAATGATCTCTTCTGTGCCTATGCAGAATCCCAGACATGGGAGCTTCCACACAGCCTGAATGTCTAATAAACAATGCAACTTTTAAGGTCTGTGCGAAAGTTGTCAGTGTCAGACTACACTTTAGCCTGCACCTTTTGCAGTTGTGATGTGTGTCCTCTAGTCCCAGGAAAACAAAGAAAATTTGAATGTCTCATTTTTCAAATTAGTTAACCTGTAACAGTAAGAAATAGTTATAGAAATAAAAAGGGGGGAAAAAAAGTCAGACCAGTTCACATCTATTTAGAGAGGGAGGAGCTAGCAAAAAAGGAAGTGCATTACCAAGATGTCAGTTCAGTTAGACAACGCGTTTGAAAACTCAGACTTTGAAGACAACTTGAATTGATTCCCGGAGGGAAAAAAGAGAAAAATTAGCAGAACTGACATATATAAAGAAGAAATAGTAGAACTAACATTAGAACCTCATTTAAGAAATTATATTCATTAATAACAGCAACAAATTAAAAATGTAAAGTAATTCCACATTCATCACCTGTCAGTCTGTATCACTTCAGAGGAAGGTAAATAACATAACTGCAAACTTCACCATCAATTATTTTTTGTCATTATTAATGTATTTGAAAATGATGCACAATCATACTACAAAATACAAAGCTAAGGTACTATTCACAGTACTTAGAAAGAAACTCTCCATGTGGCTACACGTCTAACACAGGATGTCTTCCATATTTCAGGTAGGAACATGCTAACAACTAGCAACTCAGAAGGGGTACTAGTCTCTTTGAACTAGTCTCTGGGGAAGGACTCACAACATTCTCATGTTCCTACAGCCTACTGCCAAACAAAAGTTAAAGGTGACTTTCACGGTAAGACAGCCAACCTCTTATCGCCTCGCAAAAAACCCCCCACCAAACATAGTATTCAATTAACCACATATACACCATTAACTGAGGTACACTGCTGCAGAGGAAAAAAAGTGAATCTGATCCGAGGATGAGAAGCAACCAGCGGGTACAGTAAAATCTCCAAGACATTAAGGCTGACAAGCACGTAATTAAAAAATCCCCAAGCCCTATTACTATGTCATCTTAACTCCACCTTAATTATTATAAAGACTAACCATTGTTTCAACAATAATGAATTAAAAATCTATTTATTAAATATTTAAGTTTTTACATTAATCAGTTTGCAAATTGCTGTTGAAACATTATTTGAGTTTATCCATCAAGCAACTGAAAACCTATTAACTTTTTTTAATTGTTGGGCTCCCATGAAAGCAAGATGACATCTATCCTGTAAAAATCTCCATGTCCTTCAGAAGTCTCAGCATCTGTTGTTACTAGTTAGGAGGCACTCTCAAAGAACTACTTTTACCATGTTAAGATGTAGTAACCTAAAATGTAGTAATAAATATTAGTACATTAACATGTAGAAATATAAAGAAACTGTTTACCAACTGCTGGATTTCTCTGAACAATACTGAATTAAGTGACATCCCTGTGCTAATACAACTGACGGTTTCTGCACATCCATGTTAGTAATCTCATAAAACTGGAACTAAACAGCAAGTCTATACACAACGTCCAAAACAAGAAGTTTGACTACGGACTACCAAGACTAGCCAACTTGCTTTAATCAACCTATTTTCTCATTTTCCAGCAAATCCATGTTTCCCTTTAATGCCTTCCCTTTGAAAAAGAAAATGAGATTTTTCCAAATCTGAACTCCAGATGGTATCTTCCACAAATCATCTTTCCATCTCTCAGTGAGATGCTGAAAAAAAACCTGTTAGTTCAGAAGCTTCCAAAAGAAGTAATCTAACCTTAAAACTGTGGAAGTCCAAAACCATCTCTGAACACACATTCCCAAGTAAGCTTACAGCTTAAGAGCATGGTAGTGTTCAGACAAGTGGATAAAGTACTGAGTAGCCTAGTCTGACCTCATAGCTTACTCTGGTTTGAGCAGTTGTATTACCTGTTCTCCTGATGTCTTTTCCAACCTATTTTGAATTATCCTATGATCCAACGAACTTTTGATACTATTTCACCGTCTGACATATGACAGACAAGCTCAATTTCTTACTGTTTTGACTGCTCTCAGGCAGCACACTGAGCACTTCAAGCAACTATTACCCAGACATAATCACATAGATATCGTGCACTTAGCATGACAGAATCAGGTTGAGGTTGAAGTCATGCACACCAGCTTTTAAGTAGTAATAGGAGGGGACAGTAAGTTTACTTCTCCAAAGCACCACCTAGGCTGATGCCTTCTTGCAAAAAAATTTTAAAATCAAAACAAACCAAAAATGGATCTCCAAACTGAGACTTCTTTGTTACTTTGTAAGCACTCTAGTCTGTGCAGGAGTTAGCTTGAAAAGCAAACCTCCAGAATAAACTGATATTATTTTAATTTGCCTTATTTTGTAACGAGACCAATCAGTTGTTGTGTAGAAAACACCTGCTTAAGAAATTCTGAATCTTTCACAGGATTGCAGTCAAGTTCAGAAGCTGAAGTCTCAAAGAAAGTTATCATCCTATCTAAAAGCAGGCAAATTCAGAGGACAGACCAGAATCTGAACATATGCATTGTTTTCTGAACCTAACAGCCCCTTTTTCCACAACTATACACTGCAAACCTTAGGCTCCCATCAAACCTCTATGGCAATTAGCAGACCATAGAAAAC
Organism: Buceros rhinoceros silvestris; assembly: GCF_000710305.1. Classification (NCBI taxonomy): domain Eukaryota; kingdom Metazoa; phylum Chordata; class Aves; order Bucerotiformes; family Bucerotidae; genus Buceros; species Buceros rhinoceros. The sequence goes on from NW_010420275.1 coordinate 8,398, forward strand.
CATAGAAATACCGTATCTTAATTTAGTTTTTAGAAAGCCAAAGCCAAGTAAAACAAATCTGTAGGACACAGCAGTTTACTGTTCTTCTACACAGTTACCTGCTTAAACAGTAACCTAATACAGCAAGCAACCTCAAATAAACCCTAAGAGCTGTAGATAACTTTGAGACTCTCAACCCACTGGCTGAACAGTGACATTTGATAAAAAAATAATAGTTTATCAGTTTCTCACTGTTTGCCTAGCCAAACAGGTGAACACTAACTAAAGCCAAAGCATGATCCTTCTCTCTCAAAACCACGTTGCTGGAACAGGAAGAGGTTACTCTAACTCCTAGGTTCTATAACCACAAAACACTTCTAAACTATATACACGTTCCAGTAAGGTCCAAAAGATCCCACGGTGGCTAAAATCACAGACATGCACACAAACAGGCACACAAGTATAACAGGGTTTATTTTATCTAAAAGCAGACTAAATGTGGAGTTATGTGAAACACTGACTGTAAGAATTTAGGTTTCCAAAGTATTACAGCTAAAATTACTGCTACTATGATTAAGACAACTAGCGATGAACTCCGTGGGCATTCAAAGGCAGAATAAGCGTTTCCTCCTGTCCAAGTGCAATTCATCACGATGAATTAAGGGGAGAAGGGAAAGGAAAATTTACCTTGGTTCATATACATACCAATTCTAGGCTAGCGATTGATGTCTGAAATTCACAGCGTCCCCAGCCTGGATTGTTTTAGGGGTGAGGCGTCAGTAGTTAACGGACTCTTGTGGGCGTCCCCACAGAGGCAATGTGGTCCTCATCATGCCGTGCAGCTACCTCGTCTCTGTGCCCAAACAGCACCATCTTTCTAGCAGAGGTTAAAGCCGCGCCTCACATAACATATGGCCAGTACATATGTGTGGACAGCCCCAAACTCCACCTTCCAAAAAACTTCGCACATGCCCAATTTCACTACTGGGGTCACTGTTTGGTGGTTGTTTGACTTCATCTCTACTCTTCTTCCTCGATAAGAGTTGTGTGAACATGGGAAAATCCACTGTTGTGGCACCTCCTTTCCCTTTCCCATCCCTTGGCCTCTGATCACAAGGCCCATGATCATGAGCGGGAGAGTCCGCTACTCCCACTATCACTTCTGAAAAAGCTCACTATCTACCGTTTATTGCAAGGCTTCCAAAACTCCCACTGCCTGGTGGTTTCTTGCAAAGCTCCATGTTCCATCTCAGACCAAACTGTCTCAAGGGGCCTTATGACACAATACACTTCTTAAAAAAAAAAAACAAAAAAAACACGCAACAAAACACACCATCCTGACCCTCACCTGCTTTTACAGGAAATGTAAAATGCAAAAAAATTCACCCTTCAGCAAGTTACATAGATTCATAAGATAATGTAGACTGGAAGTAACCTCCAAACTGGTTTAATCCAACCTGGCACTCAAAGTAGGCCCACATAAATTGAGTTGCTGTGGGCCTATTCCTTCACGAATGGCGATTCTACAGCTTCCCTAAGCAACCTGTTCCAGGGTCTGACCATCCTCACTGACAAGAAGCGCTCTTACTGCCTCATAGGCATGTACTACATTGCAACTTGTGTGCAATGCTTCTCATCATACAAGCATGCACCTCCAAGAATAGTGCAGCATCATCTTGATTTCTGTCCACAGGTTGAGTTGAAAATAGTTATAATACCTTCCCTTATTCTTAGCACCATTTTCTTCAGGGTCTTTGTAAACACAACGCAAAAGCCAGGAACAACTGAATCTCAGTCAACAGCCACATTTAAACCAAGCTGTTAGTACTTCACACTGGGAATTATTTCTGAGTCAGAACAAAACAAATCAGTGCTGTGCCTCTATAGAGAAATAGAAAATCTCCTAAAGTGTCTAAAAAAGAATTAAGATGTCTTAGTTTAAGAAAAAAACTAAAGCAAAAACCCTGAAATGATTGTGCTAGACCAATCTTTCTCTTAGAAAGACAAAGCCTGCTTTCCTACAATCTGCCACTTACGCTTCCTGAAATAGATGAGAGACATAATAGACGAGCTCTCCAATTCAATTGTGAAGAAACTGCTGTCCTAACAGCTGTAAAGCAATGAATTATTCAGAAATTACATATCAACAGAGAGAAGACCCAGTCTCCTTAAGGGCTGGAACACGAAACCCCAAACAAAAACTGTTCCAAGCATCCAGCTAATATGTAAGAACAATCACTTGCACGAGGTTAAGTATTTCTTCATCTTGGTTCCAACTGATATTATTTTATACCACACTGTTGTCATTGTGTCAGCCTCCCACTGTCTGATAAGTCTTTTATCACATGAGAAGGAAGTGAGTGAAGACAATTACAAAGGCATTTGGCCTACATTCCCAATTAAAAAAAAAAGCAAACCAACAAAATCCTGACACACACCATCAGGAGAGGTTGGCAGGTGATATGTCATGATACACTTCATCCACTAAGGCAATGTCCTATGAAGATGAACAAGCACAAGAGATAAGCAGTGTATTACAGATCTCTCTACTAAGACTGTGTCACTAATAACAGAAGCCTGAATGTCTATACAAGCTTTGAGAGACTTCAGCACTGAAAAAACTATTATTCATGCAAGCTTACAGAGAGGATCAGCAGAGGGACTCCTTAGAAATACCGCCTTATCATTTGCATATACACTACTCAAGAATGTTTTGGCCTACAAGAGGCATACCTCTTACAACAGGATTTCTTTTCAGAGTCTGCCATCCAGAGACCTGAAAAGACAGAAAAACAGTCTGAAAGTAAATTCCTTAAAGTCCAGCTGCCACAAAGACTTAGCTCACTAGACTAATTTAAAGTATCTAAGTATCTTTATTAATTCAAAATAATGGTGGGGTAGGGGCACTTCTGAATAAGAAAAAGAAAGGGGTAAAGACTATCAGACCTAGATCCTCAGGAGAGGGGAAAACAGATGTAATACAGTCTCCTATGAAAAAACACATATAGGTAAGGAAAATTACTCAAAGAACCAAGTAGTCCTGTCACCATGGGATGTGAAAATAAAAATAAATTAATTGTCTTCACAAATGACAGGTAATATAACCAAATAAATAAGCAGAAACCTTGAACCACAATCTGTGGACTACATAGTGATCAGTTTGTAGGAAACAAACTTTTGATTGAAGATCCACAGTCAGATGAGTATTATTCTCAGTTCTCAAGCTACATATGCAAGTACTTAGCTCTCTGTAACTTTAAGTTTCCAAAAATACTTGCAAGGAAGTAATTTATCTTTTCAGAATCTCTAGGTATTTTCCGAAATGAAATTACATTTAAAAAAAAACCCATCACCTTTAGCCAGAGGAGAATCTCACATGAATAGATTAGCTTGACAGAAGACAGCAATTTTTTTTTATTGATTCACACAGGAAATAATCAGCTGTTTCAGAGACAAGAGTACTACTACTTCCATCTTCTATCTCTAAAAAGTCAAAGGCATAGCCTGTAATTACTGATTTTACTGTTATTTTGCTAAGGGAATTATAAATACAATGATACAAAATATTAATGATAGTACTAGGTACAATGCAAATAAAAATCTCTTAGCAATTCCACTGTGACTGCATTCAGAGAAAAAAATGCTATTAACTAACAGCAATGGAGAGTTACATAAGATGCTTCTTTTTTGTTGGACCCCAGGAAAAACATCCTTGCTGAGGATGGAGAACCCCTTATATGGACAGGAGAAGAAACTCCAGAAGGCGTTTGCCACAAAAAAGATCAATTGCTGCAGTAACGTGTGGAGAACAGAGCAGTCAATGACACTGCTTCTGAAGAAACTGAGTCAGAAGCTTAACACCATTCCAAGACCACGTCACAACATAAACTTCTGAGTAACAGTCTTTCACTGGAAGAGAACAAGGTAATACTTTGGTTCAGCTGCAAGAAGTGGAACTCAAGTTCTGAGGAAAAAAGCCAACCATCAGGTTGGTCCTAAATCACCAGTGTATTACTCATGTCCTGATTATGTGAAGATAGTGATGCACTGTAAAAGCTAAAGATATGGAAATTCAGTTCATTTTCACATCTAGACGGTTGTTGGAGACCAGACAAGTGGATCACTCAAATGATCCTGCATACTAACAAGTCAGAAGCAAGTACTAATATTGGAAAATGTTTTTTCTTTATAGGACTGTTTAAAAGTGCTATGATTGCTCTCAATAATTTGACTGATCATCAAACTGTAATTCTCATCTGTACCATCTAACAAAGCAGGAAGTTACTCTTACCGGGGTGAATCCAGAACTTAAGTCCATGTCTGAAGGGTTTACCAGCCACTACAACCTTGATTTTTTTTAGAAGAATAAGCATATATACTTTTCCTTTGCTGAAATATGGCATAATAATGTTACTTTATTAAAAAGCAGTAGTACTTACAGTGGAGAAAGCCTGAGGAAAAAAAGCTCTACGTGGCGGATGCCAGTAATGGAATAACTACTGAAAGATACTAAGGTCATACAGCACTGAAAGCTGAATGACAACATAAACAGAAGCAGCAGGTATACCTCAATTCATTAGGATATTGTCATTGAAGTGAAAGTAACAGCTCTAAGAACAAAATGTAATAACTACAGAAATTGGCTCAGACCCCAAACTTCGCATGGGAAAGAAAATTTTCAAGTCTGGTGCTTATGATGGCCTGGCTTATGCCAGGCGTAAGTATTGCACACTTTTGTTAGTATCTGCACAGAGACGAAACCCAGTAGCCAAATCTAGGTCTACAAAGAGCTGAATTAAACAGTAGAAAAAGGTAACAGTCCTCTCTATGGCAGCTGGTTTAATTATTCTCAAAGACAGCAAATAAATACTGTTAAATTAACTATTTAAATATTAACATTAAATTCTTAAATACTACTAAATATTTTAATAGCTGTTTCCATCTAATTCCACAATTTACAATAGCTGAACAGGCCTGTAAACACCTCATTCCATCAAGACAGAATCCAAAAAAGGCTACTGACATCGTGAACATAACCATGTAATAGAAATCTAATGCCTGGTTAAAGGAAAGTCTAATTCACGCTTCCTGCATAATGCAACTGACAGCAATGTTGCATGGTCATGAGGTCAGAGATTATGATGAAATACAAGCACAGAATTCGTGCCTCTTCACCTAGCTGGATTAAAACATAAAAATAGCCTGTAACCGTAACCATTTACAACAGGAAGATACAAGTTATGGCTGAACAGACAGATCTCTGCCATAAGGAAATTTATTTATCAGTAACTTAGTAGAATAATACCGTGCTGACCTGCAACAGATGAAAAGAATTACAGCTAAGTGAAACAAATCTTAAAAACCTGCCAGCTTAATATAAAGTAACTTGGACTTCTGCAAATCTTTTCATCACAGGGCAAAATATTTGAGTCAGAAATTTATTTCAAGACTAATGGAGAAGTAGTCATGGTTTTACTCTCATTGTTAACAATGTCAATTGAACCTATACAGTACTCTAGAGAATGATCAGGATATTACTTCAGATAAACAACTAAAGATGCAAGACACCTGTTTTTAAAAGATGGAAGGATAAAGAAAACAATATTTATGGTTGCTTTGGCTTCAGATAAAGTTGGTTATTATAAACATTGCCTGGTTTATGTTGTTGAGTTTTTACTTTCAAATTTAAATGTATCAGCCACTTAAAGAGAACAGTAATTTCAAACATAGTAGGAGTGAGAAGGTTGTGCTGGGTCTAGCAAAATGCAGTAACAGAAGAAAATTTTTCCTCCAAATTGAGTTTTAAAATACTGTAAATTTCAAAATTCTTCATGTTGTGTTTTCAAAGCACTATTTAATAAAAGAAAGTGCTAGAAACAAACCTTGTTGAGCAGAAAGAAATACAGTTAAAGGTTTAAATTTGCTTTAGCAAGCCAAGTTATGATTAACAGCCCATATGCAGCCTTTTATGACTTCCTTCAACTGCATAATTATATGTTAAGGCAGCGAATGTATCCACGTACTCTTTTTAATATCATGGCAGAAATTTCGCACATCTCAGTGCAACTCCTCACAAGTAATTTTTTCCATTTCTGGGAATGTATTATTACCAGCAGATGGCACCAGTGCCCTAACGGCAATAAAGCAGATTCACAACACAGATCATAGCGTGCTTCAGAATCCCTTGGAAGGGACCTTTAAAGGTGATCTAATCCAACACTCCCGCAGCAAGCAGGACCGCCCGCC
>NW_010420276.1:0-867 GCF_000710305.1 Buceros rhinoceros silvestris
ACGGCTCAATCTTCACATCCTTGTCGTTCTCCGCACAGATTTTACACAGCTGAAACGTGGAGCCCATCTCGCAATACAATTCATATTGTTCCTTGGGGAAAGACAGACAGACATGGTTGATACTGTTAAATGATAAGCATGATTAGTCACAGCTAAAAGACACCCAACACAAGATTTGCAGGAAAAAAGAAATTCCAAACACAAGAACACAGTGCAAAGGAGAATAGATTTCACCACAATTTTATGTATCAGAAAGATCTGTCAAGCTCTGAAAAAGCAGTGGGCTTCAAGTTACCCCAAAACATCATAGGTAAGCAGAGCTCAAGACATGCTGGATGGCATAAAACAATGAATATTTGGCCGAACATCCTTAAAAAAAAAAACAACAAAACTTAAAATTTGTCAGCATAAAGTTTTACTTAACCTTTGCAATCTCCTCTGCCCATTCCTACCATTCCAAGATTTCTGCAACTCCTGTAAAATACATCAGCCCTAAAACCAAACTTGGGGACACCAAGTATGAGTCATTTGTACAAAGAGCCGAAAGGCTGGACATTAGGAAGAAAGCAAGTGAGTTTTATGGGATAGGACACTTTGCTTACCTGTGTAACTTTAATGTGGTCCTGAGGTGTGGGCTCACACAAGCCAGTCAAGTCAGGATTCTGATTCCGGCCATCAGGAAATAAGTAACTGTAAGCAGTTGGGGAAAAAAGAAAAGATCCCTCTCTATATATGTGCATATACAAACACACACACGAGCACACACATATCATTTCTTTTGGGGATGGTGGAGGAAAGAAAGAATGAGGGTGAAAACCGTGGGAATTCAAGGTATTCTGAATTCAAAACAAGTTTTGGAAGAATCTC
>NW_010420276.1:1858-4773 GCF_000710305.1 Buceros rhinoceros silvestris
ATGATTACCTTTAAAAAACCCAACAAACAACAAAACCAACAGACTAGACAAGGGTTCCGCTTTTCACACCAGCGCAGAACTAACAGCATAGTAACAAGTTGTCCTTCTCTGCATAAAGAGAAATCTGTTGGCCCTGATGCACTGGGCCAAGTTCTACCCAGGACATTAAGCAGCCCAAAACTGCTCAGGTCTACAGCACCATCAGAAGCTTGTGCTGCATCCCACAGCCTCTGACGTCCACCCAGCCTGCAGCACTACCTTGCAGCCTATTCTGCCTACCACGCTGCCTCCTGTCCGAGCAAATGCTGATCAGCTGCCTTGTCTGTCTGAAGTCGGCTTCAAATGTACACACTGCTTCTGGGGGCTCCAATTTGTCCTGGGGTTTTATGCATACACATCAGACAGTTACGGGACCTACAGATACATTCCCTTATTCACGGTACTAAACGGCCCAACATTCAGGCTCACTCTGGCAGTGTCTGCCTCTGTACTCTGTTCACACCTAAGGGAGTTGCTGTGACGGCTGGAGGGATGGGCAGGAGGGAAGTCACCACATGGAGAATAATCTCCAAATACAGGGCCAGCCAGGGTTTTTCACTGTTCATATTTCTGGGGAAGGATGACAAAGACAAAATAAAACCAATCTCCTCAGTCAGTGCAGTACTCACTGCAGCCACCGCTGCTAGGCACTAACCTGCCAGGTTTGTGAATGAATTTCTGAAGTCGGGCTTTCACCTCATCATATGTTAGGAATGCCATATAACCAGGATGAGTCACCGCCAGGCTATTCCAGTTCCTGAGCAAAGAGGACCATGGCTATGAAAACAACAAAGAAATACATTAACCATGCACTTCTAAAAGGCATCAACACATGCAATATTCCTTAATCAAAGGGAACAGTTCTTCAGCTAAAGAAGCAGGTTTCTTATCCACCATATTTCTGGGGAAGGATGACAAAGACAAAATAAAACCAATCTCCTCAGTCAGTGCAGTACTCACTGCAGCCACCGCTGCTAGGCACTAACCTGCCAGGTTTGTGAATGAATTTCTGAAGTCGGGCTTTCACCTCATCATATGTTAGGAATGCCATATAACCAGGATGAGTCACCGCCAGGCTATTCCAGTTCCTGAGCAAAGAGGACCATGGCTATAAAAACAACAAAGAAATACATTCACCAGGCACTTCTAAAAGGCACCAACACATGCAATATTCCTTAATCAAAGGGAACAGTTCTTCAGCTAAAGAAGCAGCTTTCTTATCCCACTGTAAATCCAGGAGAGGAACCAAAATCTACATTCTCATGCAGCAGCCTTAGCATTTGAGCTTCTCTCTTGGCAGTGATAAAAACATCACCTAAGAGAGACCTTAATCAAAACTCCTTCAATAAATGCAAAGGGGGAAGTCACCGAGGTCAAAAAAGACAGCTCAAGAATAGCTACCAATCTGTGCTGCTTCTGCAGAGAAAGTGACTCACTCCTGAGACAGGGATAAAGACAGGAGTTTAAAAAGATTATGCACAGGATCAGAAACCGTGACTGGTCTGATCTTTAACACCACCTTCCTGTATGACCTCAGCAAAGTGACCTCCCCTTTCTGTCTCCGTTTCACTGGGTGCAAGATGCTGGTGACTATTCTTTAACTAGCTAACCTCACCTGGCTGTGGCAAAGATTACTGGCTAGTCTAAGGTCTGAACAAATAAAACAGGACATACACGTTAAATATACTTTAAAATTAAGCACAAAATGTCGTAACAACCAGCTGATAGCTCTCATTTCTGAGAAGGGTTTGGATGTCTAAATCTCACCCAATTTTTCCAGACTTTTCAACTTGTCTGGAAGAAGGTATTAGCCCTCCCTAAGAACTGTGCATTTCTTGGAAATTGCAGCAACTCTCACCTTGCTCTTTATGAACTATAGTTGGAAAAAGTACTAAATGAGATCAGCTGCACTCAACACCAAACATGGGAATTCTTCATCTAGACATACCTTAACCACAGCCCACCCTACCACATGGGAAAAGGCAAGTCAAAGCCAAAGAAGTAAGTTTGTTCTTGTCAATACCCGCTTGCACCATCAGAAGCTGTGGTTTTGAGTCTTCACTATTGAAGACTGTGGGTTAGAATTTTACCTAATATTAATATCACTTCAGTAGTATAGATGATTGTTGTGCACAGAACACAGACATGCCCACAACACTCTGGCTGCGTCCATTCAAAAGCTAGTGAGCTCCAAATCTCCCTGCTTGTGCTCCATCCTGAACACCACCCCATGAAAACTAAATCCGATGGGAAAGGAAAGGACAAGGACAGACAGACTGATAAACTAAGCTTACTGGCTTACGGAAGTTGTGTCAGAGCTTCAGACTAAAAGTGACATTTGAAAGGACAAAACTGAGTCACGGGAGGATACTGAATGTGCCCTACAGTCGCAGCATATATTAAGACGATTTTTTCTTCTACAACCAGAAGTATCACATACTCTTACTACAATCTAGGGTCCTAAGTATCACTAGAGCTGTTTAGGGAATGAAGGGCAAGAAGACCAAATCCCTTACAGCACAAATAATCTCATTTTAGTGTGTAAAAAGTAGTTTGTTCTGGGAAGAGAGTCTAACCTGAAGCACGGAGACACATTTCAAGTGATTCACATTCCTCAATTCTTACCTGAAAAAGTCGCGTGAAGATATCAAATTCCAATACTGAAATGCAGTCATTGCATGTCAAGTCAGTTGTTGACTTCAGGGCCATGGCTTCCAGCCCCGAACTGACTGGCTGTACTTCATGCAAGGCCTGACGGAAGCTCTTCCAAGGAACTATAGTCCTGGGGAAAACCAAGGCAACTCCAAATAAATGATGTGTCTGAAGACCACCACCAAGGACACACCTTACACTTTTATTTTGTGACTATGCACCTC
>NW_010420276.1:6025-7247 GCF_000710305.1 Buceros rhinoceros silvestris
GTCGTTCCATCCTAACAAAGCTATTATGCAAACTGACAAAAGTTCAAAGAAGCAAGAAGAAAGGTGACTAAGTGATTGGAAAGACTAACTGGAGGGAAGATGAAAAGGATTTCATATCATAGCTTAGCTAAAGGACAACTAATAGAGGGGGCACGGTAACCTCTGGAAGAAGAAAGCAGATTATTTTGCATAGCTCATGGAGCTTACTTACAAGTTAAGGAATTAAATTAAGGAGAGGAAAATTTAAGCCTAATTATTGAGGGAAACTGTGACAGTAAAAGAGTCTCCTCGGAAACGTGGGGAAAGATGCATCACTTGATACATTTAAAACAAGACAGGACAAAGAACTGGGAAATATAATGTAGGAACAATCCTGTATTTCACCCCAGAGAGTGGACCAAGTGACTAGTAGGTCTCTCCCATTGTTCATTTTAACCCAACAAAGACCTTTCTGAACAATTTGTTCCCACATCTCTATTTTCAAGCACAGTTAGAAACTCACTTTTCACCAAAAGCCTTTCTCCAAAATTCTGCAGCATCTGCCTTGGTGATCCGGAATGTGTCTCCCTGGAAAAGGCCGCTTGGGAAAATACCTTTGAGCTCTGCCAGCATGTGGCTGAATATCAGGGATAACTTTGTCAGGTTACGCCTACAAAGGACCACAAAAACAAATGTTTCTTTTAGAAAAGACAAGCATGGTTTAGCACTCCGAACGAAACAGAAAGAGTAGCTATTGCAATCCAAGAAGTATCCCAGCCCAGAAAACTCCTCTTATTCAGGACCGTCTTCCAAGTATTTACCCAACATTCAGAGCACATCCATCGCCTGGTACTGATCAGTGAGGGCTCTGTTTGTCAAGACATGTTCCACCATGACCACTCTGCACAACCTCTTCGAGGTGAGCAGGTTATTTCCAAGGCAACCCCCCACTCCCTGTGAAATACATTAACAGAAAATGTCCAAAACTAGTACTCAGACCTCACCTATTAAGTAACAGCATAATTGGTGTCAACACCTCATCAGACTCCTTTGCTCTTGGATCTGAAAATCCTTTATAAAAGCACATAAAAGTACTACTGCCTTGGACCACGTAAGCTGAATGTCTTTGCAAGTCTCCAGAGGACCCCAAGACAGCTGATTTGTTCAGAGAACATCTAACTGATAGAACAGGCCCAGCTCCCAAGGGAAGAGCAAAACACCTCAAGTTTTTTTTCTAAAAAGG
>NW_010420276.1:7927-10884 GCF_000710305.1 Buceros rhinoceros silvestris
AGCAACTACCTTAAGCAGGTAAGCTCTGTGCTGGAACTGTGCTGTGCAGAAACAGAGCTATCCTGGGTACCTCACAGCATCAGCGCCTGTAGCAACACAGGAATACCAAAGTAACAGTCTGCCTGCTTAGGAGTCAAACAAGAGCACTAGTACGCACTGGAGAGTTCGTCTTCTACTCATAGATGGAAAACCACAAATCTATTCACTAGAGGCACCCCTCTCTCATTCCTTTATCCAAATGAAAGATGACTCTCTTCTTCAACCCATTACGCTCTCCAGATGCTAGGAAAATGGAGTTCCTGAACAGAGGCAGGGATATTTCTAGGCCAGAGGCTTTTATTCACCACCATGTCACATGCTTGAAGGTAAAAGAAGGAACTAGCATCACGTGGGAAGGGCAACTTCTCTGTAACATCCAACCGCCGGAGCTGCCTAGAAGGAATTGCACTGACTCAGTTATAACTTGAGCACTAAGTTACTTCACAGACTGCAAAACATTGCACTATTCAGAGAGAGTCTAGAAGCTTCCCCAGTCACGTAGATTTTCTTAATGCCTTGTTTGCCAAGCTCTCTCATTAAGCACGCTACTACTGCAGCGTACCATCTCCCTGAAGGACACTTGTTGTGTTTGACAGCAAACTACACTCCTCTGAGGCTTCAGCCTTGCACCAGTTTCTAGTGTACCCTTATTTATTCCACTGTATTTTAATCTGTGCCTCAGCAACAAAAGCTGCTCAGGGTTCACAGAATGTGCCAGCTATGTAGCAGGGGATTCTGGTTTCCTGTCATTTCCTAAGTGCCCAGTAACAACAGCACTCAAGAGTAACGCAGGTAAAACCACACAGGTGTGCTTCATAGGGTGCTCTGTTCAGCAGCTCTCTACTAGACATACTACACATTCAAACCGTGTGTATTTTAAAGCAGCTACATGGTTTGGTTGTCTGATTCTATAAACAGACTGAAAAACGTGCTTGTTCACCACTCTGTGTCAGTTAACTGGCCTCCACAGAGGCGTTGTCAGAAAGTCCCTTTGCCTTACCAGTGCGTGTGTATTTTAAAGCAGCTACATGGTTTGGTTGTCTGATTCTATAAACAGACTGAAAAACGTGCTTGTTCACCACTCTGTGTCAGTTAACTGGCCTCCACAGAGGCGTTGTCAGAAAGTCCCTTTGCCTTACCAGTGCGTCACAATTTCCAGCCACCTTCTGTGTGCAGTTTTGTTGCACCTTTGGAGTGGTACTGTTATTCCTCACCTTCTGCTTTACACAGCATGTACATATAAATATAGATAGATATAAAAAAATCTCGTGTGTAGGAAAAACTAAGCTGTATCAGAACGGCAAAATCATGGCTTCCCTCATGATCACAATCACATTTATGAAGATCACTGGCTCTGGACCTAGATGTATGAACGCACAAAGAAGCTGCAGCAGGAAGAAAACACAGCTTATCAGTTACCTTATCAGTAGGATCTGTTTGGGCATCTCCCCAACCTGGTGTAATGTTAAGTAATTCAAAGTTGTGCATTCCACTTTTCCAGGAGCAGAGAAGCAACTTGGCATTTACCAGAGCAAGGCTCAGATTCTGAGGCAAAGCCACTAGCTAATCCTGCAGAGGAGATGATTCAACTGTGAACTCAAACCCTAGCTTGCTCGCTCCATCCTGAGGGAGGTTTCCCACCACAACGCTTTGGTTGATGAACATTAGAAAAATTGCGACTCAGCAATTTCTAGCTGTGGAGCTTGTTCCCCAAGCCATCTTCTGAAAGTCTGCACTTCCACAAAACGACATTGAAGAGGAGAGTTTATGGCAGGGCCAGGACAAAAAGGCAAACACCGTGCTACTATGAAAAGCCAGGTTGGATGGGACTTCGAACAACCCGATCTGGTGATTGTTGCAACCCTTGCAGTGAGCAGGGGTTGGAATAGATGATCTTTAAGACCCCTTCCAATCCCAACTATTCTAGGATTTAATACAAGGCAAGCAAAAAAATACATGGTATTTTTTATGTTAACACGGAAGTAATCGGTAAGAATTAAATCCTGAATAATTCCCTTGAAGGGTCAGCGTGCAGTACTCGTGTGCCATCTTGCAGGAAAAGCGGCATCTCCCAGCACGGCGTTAATGCCAAGTGACTAGGCAGTCAGCAGTCCTGCCGCTGTTTAGGGACTCAGCACAAGCCGGCACTCTTGAAAAATCATGTCTGTTTGTAAAAAGATTCTCAGCATGGTTGAAAGCAATGCTCGGTAGGTGGAAGGGAAGTCATTCCAGGCGTATACTCTCCTGTTGCTGCCCAGCACAGTGTGAAGATTTGGGTATGACCAGGCCAAGCAGACTAATGCATTTCTGACCTTTGAACAAGAATCCTTGAAGGGTCAGCATGCAGTACTTGTGTGCCATCTTGCAGGAAAAGCGGCATCGCACAGCATGGCGTTAATGCCAAGTGACTAGGAAGTTAGCAGTCCTGCCGCTGTTTAGAGACTTAGCACAAGCTAGCACTCTTGAAAAATCATGTCTGTTTGTAAAAAGATTCTCAGCATGTTTGAAAGCAATGCTTGGTAGGTGGAAGGGAAGTCATTTCAGGCGTATACTCTCCTGTTGCTGCCCAGCACAGTGTGAAGATTTGGGTATGACCAGGCCAAGCAGACTAATGCATTTCTGACCTTTGAACAAGAAGCTCAGCGCGGGGTTTAAACAAAGCAACAGTTAATGCTGCAAGACAACAAGGTACATTCCTGTGCCCGCTGCTTATCACTTCTGCCTTAAAGCCTGATCCCTTAGTTGAGCTTCAGGAAGTGCTTGCACTCGGCTGAGCAGATGATTTCAGTGAGAGAAGAACTTCCACAGGCTTAAGGATGGGTAAACAAATGACTTCACACACACACACACACACACACACTGAGGGAGTCTGTTCCACAAGTTTCTATCCCTTAGTTAAGCTTCAGGAAGTGCTTGCA
>NW_010420277.1:0-11332 GCF_000710305.1 Buceros rhinoceros silvestris
ATTTTACAATGTTTATCTAAGAACCTTTTTTTTGTCTGCTCTATCTGTACTGAGATAGGTACCTGTCAGCATGAGACACTGCCATCCCTTTTAGATCATCATTTTGCTTTTACTTGTATTCAAAATACGTGGTTTAAAATCTTCCCTTGAAGATACAAGGATATGCACACACAACGACACGTATTAATAAAGAGCTAAATTACAACCTCAGAGCTATGAGTCAGTTTGAATCGAGACAATCTCACTACTTTCCCAGTTATACCAGCTTTATAGTGGAGTAAAAATCTGCTAAATCTGCTAAAATCTTCTTTGAACAATTATTCCTAATCTATGTGAGAGATCATGATCAGATTCTCCATGTACTCAGTAGGTTTTGTAGGTCCTATACAAATAGTTAGAGCCAAATAAGTCCAGGTTTCCCAAACGCTGTAGTTTGCCACCTTGTTTTGGTGGGATTCCTGACAAAACGTGGGATCATCTAACTGGTCCCTGGAAAAGCGATGGAGGTTATCACGAGTTTATCATACTGCTGCCCACAAATAGTGGATAGCTGAATGAAGAGAACTTGCCCCCGAGTATTATTTCTATTTTTATTCTTCCAAGCACGGATCCTGGCTTCACCACAGATCCCACTCGAGTTTCAGGTGCTCCTGTCAAGAACAGCACACAGCTCTCCTATTTCAGCAGCAGTGGGGTTTGCACTTGAGGAATCGGAGGGTGAAACAAGCTTTTCTGACTGGCAGTGGAAGTGCTATCGCAATCAGAAATGTGACAGAAGACACCAACCTGCAAGAGAAATCTCTTCCCAGCATGTGAGGACTCAGAAGCAACCTAAGCCCGTGCTACACACAAAATACACCATACTCTTCTTAAGTGACTAAATAGGTAGGAGAAATACAGCACATTCTGGAAAACGCGACGTGGGCTGTTCCTCTGCGGGTCAGGCTGCTCTGGGAAGCACATCCAGGAGAGCCACTAGCTCCGTGTCAACGCGGTACACCTGTCATTACACCAATGGAATAACTCACTCAGTTACGCTCACAGGGAAGAGAAATTAGGGAAGTGGCCCGGTTATCAGGAGTGAAATAATGATAAATCCCACTGACTTAAAAGACATGAGTCAGAGAAACTGAAACCAAGCAATTGAGTTAGCGGCTTATTTTCCCCCAGTGCCATTACTGACGAAAAGAATGGGAAAGGGTGGACTGCTGAAGAACACGCAACCTTTTTGGGCTGGGAAGCATTATAGGTTGTGTAAACAGCCACTGAAGTTTAGGAAATAGAGTGAGGCAGTTGTGGTCCAGAAGTAATACTAGAGCGTGGACAAATGGTGTCCTCAGTTGAATATACATTAATCTTGTAACAGCATTTATTTCATTCTGTCCCCTAAGATTCGGGGTAACTTGCCTAGTCTTGAAGTCAAGTTCTGTCTCTCGGTTAGAGTTTTCAGGCTCTGGTACAGCATGAGTACTGGGCTCTAGTATAACATGAATAATAATAGTAAATTACGCCTTTTATGCACATGAAGCATTTGATTAATGCAATGATCAAGAAAATAATCCACCCAGATGAAGCGAGTGAGGCCCAATTGCTAACTATACCTGACAAGTAAAGCACCTTTTCAGACTCACCTGAGTTCTTAAAACATGCTGCAATACTCTTTCACACAGGAGAACAAAATTCACGGTAATTTTGCTGTGTTACGAGGCTACCGAGAAAACAGTATCGAGAGGTAGAAGAATATATAGAATAAAAGCATGTTGGAAGAAAAATAATTCACAAAACATCTCTTGTGGTGTAAACTTCTAGTCTAAAATGACAGCGAGAAAACCACCAGAATTCTGAAATCCAAGTATTTGTCCAGTTTTCAGAAAGCCTGGATCCTGCCTTGTGGGCGTGACCCCCCGGCCGGTCCGGGAAGCAGCCCTGTGAGCCTGCTGTCAGTCAGCAGCAGGAGGCGTGTTGTTTAGGAGGAGACAGAGAGGTTGTGTCAATGGGTGATTGGAAAGCCAGCTCATCTCTGGGCAGGACAGTGAACTTGGAACCAATCCAAGCAAGGTACGTAATATAACTCAGAAACTATAAATTCATGTGATAAGGGAGAAACTGCGCAGTTAGAATTTGTAGTGTGTAGGTGCTGCAGCAGTCTGCTGCAGTTGTATTTTAGTAAAGGCCTTGTGTGCACACAAACTGTTGTCGCATTGTCCGCCCTGAATATTTGCGACGTATGATTTACCACTACACTGCCTGGCTTGCCTTTATTCTACTCTTACCACACTGCTAACGGCACCCGTCTCTGACGGCTGCCCATGCAGTCGAGCCCCTCTGGTCCCAGGTGCTGGGCGCTCCTCACTGACTCATCTCTCACCCTGAGCTCCCAGCTCTGAAAATGCCAGGCCTTGACTTCTATCAATTACTTTTGTACAAAACTGAGACTTACAACAGATGGCTACGCCAGCCATCTGAACATCACGAGGAGAATGTTCATGTTCTAGCATCACTGTGACCTGGCCGCTTTTCCTTCTGCCCTATCTGCTGCTCACGAGAATTCACAGTTTAGAGGGTCACATACAAAACTGTGGTTATCTGGTGCCTCGCCTGCTTTTCCCTGGGCACGTTCCCATTTTATAGCTCCAATTGCCATTCTGAATTTTAAATTCCGTAATATACAGTGTACTTCGTTTTTTTGTCCAGCATTGTGGTACAGACCCACTCACCGAGGGATTTGTTACCCAGCACTCTGCAATGCAGGCTGCAGGTCTGCCCACTGCGCACTGCCAGAATTTTCTTTCAGTTCATTTAAGTTATCTTATGGTTACAGCCCTTAGGCTGCCAGTACTTGCTCTGATGAACTAAAATCTCTAGGCATGTGCTTTATACAGTTCTTAATCTTTCAGAGGACAAGCAGAGCGATGTTTGATGGATAAGACGACAGGAAAGATTTGCTGTGTGTTGATACAATCTTGAGTAAAACAGCAGTTTGACATTGTCAACAAGATGATGAATGGCTGCTGTTAAATGCTACAGAAGGGAAGAGAGAGCAGAGAAAGAAACAAACCCAAACAAAACTGAGCACCCAGAGAACCCAAGACTATTATGTGAGCACATCACTTCCAAATGTTTTGTAAGAGGCACTGTGTCAGAATGAATGGTGTGTTTATTCCCTAAAAAAACACTGCAAAGAGGATTTCCAGTAAGGCGCTAGGGGACCGACTCTGCTGCCTCTCCGCAGAGCGGCCATGGCCAGCCAGAACCCCTTGAGAACACTCTGCTAAGCCGCTTCCTCGGTTTCCTCAGTCGGACTCCTTTACCGCAGAGCTACGCAGTAAAACCACTCCATGTTCGTAGGTGTGGTACCAAATCTGAGAGACACTCCTGAGAGTCGAAGCCACCACTTGATGAAGACAGACTGCAGCTGACTGGCAGCTCAGCCTCATCTCCCGCCCCGGGAGCACTCTGGACCAGCCTGGCTGTGCACGGCCACAGTGCTGAGTCTGTCCGCAGCCAGGCTCGCTGCTGCAGGTTTTGCCTTCCAGGAACAGGGGGCCAGTGCTCAGCACCAGCGCCCTAGCACCACGCCGCAGGTGGATGACACTTAGCCAGGAACTGAGTCACAAACAGAGCACCTTCTGTTAGGCATTAAAATCACTCGGGTCAACAGCTTCCACTTTTCCTAACAAATGAATTAAACCACTAATAAATACAAGGGAGCGAGCGCACCCTCCCCAGCCCAACACAGAACACGCTGCAGAGAAAGCGAGCTTTCAAAGGAAAGGAAAGCAAACCCACAGCATCAGACTGTCCTCCCTCCCCTCACAGCCCAGCCCACCTCCTGCCACACAAATCATTTCCTTCCCCAAAAGGGATATTAGAAAGGGTGGAACTTGATCCGTTCCACAGAAAGTCTTCCAGTATTTTCAAGAAAACACCACTGCTTGGTTGCTCCCATATAAGCGCCTCCTGTACGTGCCATATCCTCAATACTTATCTCAAGGATAAGTTACGAAATAGTATTTGCACTTGATTCCTTAAAAATTTAAAGTGGAAGCAGATAACACCACCACGGCATTCCGCTCAGACAGTCCCACAATACTGAAACGTTTCTGAGTCACTCTTCACCACATACCAGCCTAGAATAAATATACACAAAGAATAAAAGAATAAAAAATGAGCACGTGCTGACGAGATCAGCATATTAAGTTATATAATATATGCCCAACTTCCTCAATCTCACTTTAACTCGGTGTTTTTTATATAAAATCTAAGTGAGGAGTAAGAGTTGCAGCCCTCATCATTCAGATCCCTGGCTGCTTATATACTTCAAAGTAAAAATTAATGACTCCTGATAAATTGAGAAAATTTTGGATTTAGAAGTTGTTGCAACTGTGAACATTATCACACCCATTTCCAGCAGCATGTTCTACCCGAGAGAACTCAGTTTGCCGCATTAATTGGCAGGAGCCACGCCTTGCCCAGTCTTCACCTCACAAAGCGCACCGGAGGAAACCCTGCCGCAAGCAGCAGCTATCTCCTGTCCACCCAGCAGTTCCACGGTACGCCGAACAACAGGTCCTAGAGTTTACGGAAAGCAGCCACCCTTCGGCAACACCGGTTCAAAGCCTCCCAAGGATGAAGCAATAAGCACTGCCCACCCACTTCACCACAAATACTGCAATTTCTGTGGACTCTGTAATGACAGAGCTCGGTCCCGACAGCAGCGCAGGCGGTCAGGCTGGTTCCAGACGCGCGGCGAAGGGCTGCCTGACCTCACCTCACCCGTACGGCGCGTTCCTGACCACTGTCACCCCGCCGCATTTATTGTTCCTGCGCTCTCCTCTTCCAACCAGACTAACTGCACTCGGGGCCAGAGCAGAGTTTCAACAGGTTCTTCATATTCGCTAGAGCTCAAAGGTAAGTCTGGGGGGATTTTATGCTTATTAGTGCATCTGATGAATAACCGCGATGGTCTTTTTTATTGTGTTCAGGAAGGTAACTGATGTTCTTGTAGCCAAATTCTACTTAAGAGTGTATTTTTGAGAAAATAATTGAAAAAACCCATTTTATGATTCAATGACAGCACTTCCCTCAAGTTCATACTTTTCTTCAGTGGGTGCCTATGCTCCTTATCAAGTACAGAAATCCTCTCAGAGTCCATCCAGCGCCTGTTCTAAATGCTAGGGTGGCAGGGGCAGGGGGGTGGTGGTGATGGTGAAGGGAAGTATTCTGTGTATGCTGCTTTACATCACATTTCTGTAAGGAAAGGTTTTGCTACATTCTTAATGCCTCTTACTGGGTTTAGTTACACCAGAGAAGAGTAGGAAATACACACTTGGGAAGCTTGGTCAGTACTCTCATACTTGTCAGGTCGTTAGCTAGTAACAGGAAGGAAAAATAAATTAATTCTAGAATAAATTCATATTTATAGTCCTCTATAATTCACTAAAAACTTACAAATTATTTTCTCAGTGCAAAAATGAAAATACATTTAAGCTTTAAAATGTAATATTCATTGCTCATTAAATTAAGAAGTATCTCCTCCTGGGAGAGCAATCCGAATTTCAGAGCAAAGCACCATGGGAGCAAAAATCCAGCAAGTTTCCAGGACCGTCATTTGTTATGATGTTCCATCTATTTTGGGATCACTGATGTAAAGGTAAAAATAATCTGCTTTATGAGGCTTAAAAAGCATAGTAAGTACGAAAGCTCTGCAAATAGGAACATGTGGTCCCTATTTCCAGGACCACAAGAAACAAAGAAGAGTCATTAATAACTTCCTCATCATGTCACCATTTACTACATAAATTCAAGTACTTTCTAGTCACTACTGTAGGGGAGAGAAACAGTGCAGGGTTCAATTTGCTGACGTGCAGAAGAATGTCCTTTCAATTTATAGATCAGAAGATGGCATTATCTACCCACAAGAAGTTGTTTTGAAATGATTATTTTCTTGACAGTTGCAGAGGGTTTGCAGACATTCCACCTATCACCGGCAGGTGCTGGGTTGTGCTCAGAAAATACATGTTGCAATTATTTTATCATGCCAAAAATCTGTTTTTAAATACTTCATATACCACACAGATTTACATGAAAATCACCATCTAAGAATTAGGACTTTTTTGTGTGTTGCAGAGATATTCAGTGTAAATCTGAGCAGTTTAAGGCGAACACAAAGCCAGATGTAATATCCATGCAACCTTCACGGTGCAGTCCGCGGAGGCAGGGGACGCTGACTGGAAAGGGACCAGGGCTTCACCTGTGAGGGTGTGCAGTACATGCACGTACTCTAGTAGCTTCCTACCGAATACTTCCTGCTGCAAAGCCACTTTCATCTTTACTAGGAACAGAACGACAAGGGGTTTTGTAGCCTTTTCTCAATTTAGTTCAGTTAAAATAGAGAAGTCTGTATGATGCGGAACCACAGCCTCCTTGGTGTGGCTGTACCTACATCAGCGTTTTAATCCGCATCAGGAGTGGATTTCCTGTCTCCTGGTCACTCCAGTTGTTGCCCTTTGGCTTACATCACTCCTGCCAGGAAGCTGAGTGATGTACTCCAGGAGCAGCCTAACACAGGTCAGCTCTCAAAGGGTGCTCCGTCACAGGGAAGATGCTGTGGCAAGTTCCGAATAAACCCCTCCAGAAATGGGTGAAGAGCGGGTATCAGCTCCTCAGCAGCTCTACAGATAGATGTCTTGAACCGGGCTACACATTTTCCAGTACTGACGCAATCAGTGCCTACTCAGGTACACCCTAGAGGGGCACTTTTTGGGGAAATTTGGGGAAACTGCATTCACATCTTGGTGAATTCTTCAAATAAATGCCACTACATCTCTTCACGAAGCCATACACCAAAGGAGAAATTTTAGCCTTCCCCCTTTCAGGAGCAGGCTTGTTCTTTTTTTTCTACCCAGCTGTCCTAAGTCTCATGAAATTTGATTCTAGCAGCACAGAAACAAAAGTGAAAAATCCACAGTGCAAAACAAAAGTGCAGAGGGGAAAATCCACTGAAGAAACACGGTGGTGACTGTCTTAGGCAAAAAGTGCATTTTTCATGCTAAAAAAAAGGTAGAGCTAATCTAGGTAACTGAACTGCAGCCTAATCCCATACCAGTGTCTTTTCTACTTGCTTCAGGCTGCGTCTACTGCTTTCATTTCCACTGAGCTGGTACTGAGAAATGTGAATACCATGAATCAAAAAGCAAGACTTTTTGTTTTTTTATTAATAATCTGTCCACAGCTTCCTTAAACACTTATTTGACCAGCTAATTTAAGGTTCAGGCTCTTCTGCAAGTTTGGCTCATCTACAGCCCTGCTGGTTTTGTGCAATAGCACTATTCACCTCTTGAGTTCCAAAGGCAACGAGTACTTTTGAAGAACCTCATTGTTTTTCTAAACTGTATGAACATTAATACTGCACTAGAAAAAGTCGAGTTAATTATTACACCCAAAAGCATTTCCAGGAAGCAGGTCATCACAGCCGGAGAATGACAGTACACAACTTTCAAAGCAAGGAGGTTTCTTCTCTATGGTCCCTCCACGAAGGAGATTACACGAGTAAGCCAGTCCGAAAAATACACGAAGAATTTGTTCAGCAAGGAGATTGACTCCTGCTCTGTGAATTAAAATTACACTTCAAGTGAATTGAGCGTAATTTCCCCACGTAGCTTAGCTTTCTTCTCTATGGTTGCTCCATGAAGGAGATTACACGAGTAAGCCAGTCAGAAAAATACACGAAGAATTTGTTCAGCAAGGAGATTGACTCCTGCTCTGTGAATTAAAATTACACTTCAAGTGAATTGAGCGTAATTTCCCCACGTAGCTTAGCTACAGTGAAGGGATAACTCGCGATACGACCAAGCCCACTAGTTCACTAATATGACACTAGGAAGGGAAGACCTTGCTGCTGAATTAAAACAATAATCCTGCTAAAACAAAAACATATGTCTGAAAACCTTGTAAAACCAACATATTTTTCTTCCGTTTTGTAGTTATTAGTACTAATCTAATATTCAGATTGCACAGCATTTCGTAGTCCTCTGAAGGCCCATCATTCAAATTGTAAACATAACTGGAGCTGATAATTGAACTCCAAAGGCTTTGCTTCGAATTGCTTGTTTGGGGTCAAACTGGTTGTCCTGAGTTTGACGCTCAAGCAGAAGTTCTCTATTTTTTTTTTGCTAAATAAGTTTCAAATGTTTTCCATCGGTCCTTCCCACTACATAACTGATCTTCACTTGGGAAATCAACAGTGTGGAGAGAGGGAACATGTGACAAAAAGCAGATTAAATGGCATTTTATAAATTCGCATGTGTTTCAAGTCATGAGAGCACCTTCTTACCACAAAAGAAGAATAGAGACAAAATGAGATACCTTGGCATAATATTTAATTATCTTCCCATTGATATAACACTAGCCCTGGCTGACTGCTCTCTCCTGTTACTATACATGCACTTTCCATTGCCCTGACGGTGTTATATACAAAGAAGCTCACTTGAGGAAAATGCACAATTAAATGGAAAAAAAAAAACCCAAACCAACCCACAGCCAAATAAAGAACAAAACCAGCCTCATCTCCTCCTCCCCCCAAACAAAACACCCACAGAAAAAAGCATAAGACAGTGGAAGAGGAGGCTGAATAAGAAATAAATAGTTTTTCTAGGTGTGTATGCCCTTTCTTCGGATGGTAAAGTATCCACATACACGGGCACTTAATCAAGTAACGATGCTGAAGATGTAACTTATTAGACTTTTTATTGTGCTGTCACATGAGAGGTTCTGTGTGGGAGTTGAAAACCGCATCATCTCAACCTGTTCCATACATAGAATGTATGGAACGTATAGAAATCATACTGAACAGCAGAGCTGCTACAGTCATGTGACTTCAAGATGAGGTTTTCTCATCCTTCTCCATCTAACATTTGAGACATCAATGCGTAATATACGGCTTCCTGTTTCCTCTGGGAAACGAAGTTTCCACACAAATTCAGCATCATCCATAAGCCCTGGACTGATCTAGTTTTCAGTTTGCTCCTGGCAGCATTCATATGACACTGCTCAGGGTCACCAAACATGATCCACCAACTTTCAGATCCAACTGTAACAATTACACTTCTCTGCAATGGAGCATCACTCTGCAGCGGCTCTTGGAGCTGCTGCCTGCCCAGAAAGCACTGTTCTGAGCACGCCATCCAAACCTGTATCATACCTCACTCTAGAGCCAAGCTGTTTTCAATTACTCCCCTCTGTGTATGAGGCCTGTTTACAGAAGCATGGAATCTTCTTCAGCAGAAAAGCATTAGTTGATCATCAGCATTGTTTTGGGTCACTTTAGGTCACTGACACCCTGGGATGTAAAGTTTTCAGCATCAACATGTGGTAAACTAGTGAGATTTTTATCTAGGGGATTTTTTTTGTTGTTGTTTTTTACCAGCTATTTGGGTCTTAACTGAGTAGCTTGGGTTTGCAAAATAAAGTAACAGGCAAAAGTAAATTTCTTGCAGGTTCTGTATATAACAAAACAAACTCCGAAGTCAACACCATGCAACCCTCCTGTGGAATGATTTTCATTTTTCTGCTTGTAAAGCTGCAATGGAGCAGTAGCAATACTGAGGACATAAACACAAATAAAACAAATAATGGATACAGCCCAATTACAGGTAACAGTCAGTCTGGAGTGCAACAGAGATCTGATCTGTCTGCACCTATGACCACAAATCCTGCTACCCTCAGCCATGCTTCACCAGCAACCGCCAGTGCTGGACCAAACGTAATGAAAAATCAGTCTGGAGTGCAACCAGCTGCACAGAGTTCTGATCCATCTGCACCTGTGACAACAAATCCTGCTACCATCAGCCATGCTTCACCAGCAACCGCCAGTGCTGGACCAAACGTAATGAAAATACTGGAGGTGAGCAGTCAGCCAAACAGCACAACCCCGAGGTCCACTGATGGCACCATTTTATCTTCAAATGTCGCTACGGTATCAAAAGACGGAAAGAATGCCACAAACTTCAACAGAAACTCAACACCTTCAGTGACACTTACAACAACGGGGGGCTTTTCTAGAGTGACCAGAAGTGCTGCACCTGCTTCTGCTTCCACAGCGACACCAGGTAACTTCACAGTCACCTACAGCACCCCTTTGGCTGCCATGCGCCCCAGTGATAACTCTTCAGTCAACCCCACCGGTACCAATCCGACATCACCCACCGTCAAGCAGGACAGTCCTACGCAGAACTTCAACCCCATTCAGCAGACAACAGAGGCGAACCGTAATTTCAGCAGCCCTTCTACTGCATCATCTCATTCAGAAGGTGCCAATGCAAGTAAGTATCGACCTAAAGTCCACCTGGTTTAATAAAATCATAATGCTGAAATAACACCTTTGTTTTCATTGAAGAGGAGGCTTTATAAGATGTGTGAATTAACAGATGACTTAGTACAGACTGAAACTAAACCTCACTCAAAATACTTTAATTTTTTAAATTATTTGCTGTTTACTTGTTTAATACCTCCAAGAGCGGGGTAACCTAATGAACAGGTACTGCCTGTTCACACTGGAGTGGGCCTTTAAAACAGATGTATAGAAATAACATTTAAAACATGTAACACTTACTCCAGTTCAGAAAGCTTTGTAACCAAAGATGACTTCTTAGAAATACTTCCAAAGGAATTACTCATTGTGCATTTAATTAGCAAGTTGAGTATGCGTGGGAAAACAATGGAGCATAAAACTGTCACGGCACTTTTCTATCCTGCTGCTCTGAATCAGGTCTTCAGGAAAGGAAAAGGAAAATTAAAAGGCACAGTAATTTTTTGCCATTAATTAGCTTTCAAGCTTTTAACACAGGACTGAAAGGCTTATCCATCACATCCAGCAGAGTACAGTTTGTACCAAGAACTGAAGGAGCATCAGACTTTCATGTAATTATCAGAACTGTGATAGGAAACAACGTACCTGATTTTTAGATAGCAAGACTGATAAGGAAGGGGAGGTGGGAGAGCAAGTTCAGTTTCAAAAAAACCAGAATACTTTGAAGAAAAGTTTTATGAGCTCTGAGGAAAATCTTGGAGGAATGCAGTTATTCTGCTAACTCAAGAGGTGCAGAAAGCATTACTGGAGTTCTTACCTCACATACTCAAAAATTAATCCCCTGAAATCCAGAGGCTGCAATTTTAACCGCTGGCTTAAATACTTACAAATAATTGCATTTGAAGAGCGATTACTGCGTATTTCTTTACCTAGAAAGTGGTTGATTTTGTTTAAACCTGCAACTTTTATATGTGACTGAAACTCATTTCCACACCCCCCCCCCCCCTTTTTTTTTTTTTTTTT
>NW_010420277.1:11372-12834 GCF_000710305.1 Buceros rhinoceros silvestris
TTACCTGGAAAGGGGTTTATTTTTTTTAAACCTGCAACTTTTATATTTTGCTGAAACTCATTTCCTCCCCCCCCCCCTTTTTTTTTTTTTTTAATCTCCAGTTAAGGCTGGAGATGACTGTTTTCTTTCACAAAGGCAGAAGGTTTCTGCAGAGAGGCTGGTTCAGTCATACTCTGCAAAGTGTTTCAGGTCCTGGTGAAGTCCCAGTCCACAAAGCCCTCGACTGCTGTAACGAGATTGAAGTATCTGATCTTACAGGTTTATTGCTCTCCTTCAGCAGTCTCTTCTTTCTTTCTTTCTCTTCTAGACAAAACCAACAAAGGAGGAGTAATAAGTGGTGTTATTGTAGGAGTCATTTTGGTATCGGTATTAATTGGTCTGATTGGCTACGCTGTATGTGGTAAGAGAAGGTCTCAGTCATTTTCCCACAGACGGTTTTATGACGAGACAAGGAGTGACCCAGGTAAGGAACAGCACAAGTGTTCTGCTTAAGAATGTTTATCTCTGCACAGAGCTGCTTAAATAGTCTGGGCTTATTGAATTATTAGGAGTTATATCATCAACTCCCGTCAAACTAGTTTTCAACTGACGGCACTTCATTCTTTCAAATTTTAGCCTAAACAACACTCCCCTTACTGTCTGTCTCCTCATCACAAGTTATTTAACCTCTGAAGTATCAGGAAATACCATATCTAGTATGAGTGAACCTGTTCAGAGAATTGCAGCTCAGTTCAAAACTACAGCGCCAAAGCTCTCCCAAACTTTGATTAACTGAAAAAGGCCAGACTCCTCACTCGTCTAGCTTCAGCTACAGAACGAGGGATGAAGCTAAATCTGTTTTAAGTAAAAATATTTTTAAGATGTTTTAAAAGAAGATTGTTTTTGTCTTCTCCATGAATATATATAAACTTGTATTAAAGTGTAATCACACAGTCTCCAAACATTTACATCATGTTCCTGGACTTTATTTTTAAATGTTTAAACAAACACCGAGAGGCTTAACGCACTTTTTTTCTCATATAAAATCAAATAAAAATAAAACTCTGGCAATACGCCCTTTATGGCTTAAACACAAGAGCTGAAAGCTGCCAGAACACCAGATTAGCAACTGGCTTTGAAAGCTGACCACCCATGTAGTGCTGAAATGGTGTTACTGGGAGGACACGTGTTATCTTCAGAAGATCATGCATCGGGGCCTTCATCTTTTGCTTCCCCATACATAAGAAAGAGGTTAACTGGATTTAGCTGCGAGGGACTGCTGAACTAAACATGAGGAGCCCAGTGTATAGGCATAAGAATCTTTCAGGCCACATCTAAAAAATAATTACGTTATCCCTTCAGTTCTCCACTTAGACAACTCACTTGGACCGTACGATACGAGTTTTGGATGTGCATCTGATGACAAAACCAGCAGAGCAGACACGGCAGAGGAAGGCAACGCCGCACGCCCATCCGACGGCAT
>NW_010420277.1:12989-17070 GCF_000710305.1 Buceros rhinoceros silvestris
CTGGCTGACATGACACCACCCCACCCTTCCCCGTAATGTTTGCCTCAGATTATACTCTCACCTGTTATCGACACACTTTCATTTTTTCCAACAGCTTCTTCTTACAGCTGTTCCTGTACAATCAACATTTTGGAAAGCAAAGGGGAAACCACAAGATACTCTGATAGACAACAGGCAGGGCCCAGGAGCAGAGCATCACTCCTCTACTTTGTAATTACATGACCAACATAGGGTTTTCCTGGAAGGATATTACACTTGCTTTCTTAGAGATAATACAGACAAAGAGCACCCAGGTAAAAATCTGCCTTGTGTAACTTTGATCCAGAATGCAGACATTGTAACAGAGCAAAATTTGACTAGGAGTGCAATGACACTTTAATATCAATGAAAAACTGGGAAAAAAAGTCTCAAATTTAACTGAGTTGAGGTGAAACAATTCTGTCCAAATATAATTTCTACCTGATAAATGACTTGGGGCATTATTTTCCCCACACTTTTACCTTTCTCAGTGAATATGACTAGAAGAATTAGATTTACTTGGTTTACTCAGAGATTGAAATTTTCTGGGGAGAGTGGAACTACTGAGTAACACGGACTACATCTAATCTTTGACTGTGATGACACAGAGTTAGAATCACTGTTGGAGTGAAAAAAAGACGACAAGCTTCTATATCCTTCTGCCAAGCTGATCCAGCCTGCACTGCAGGTTAGGTATGTAGAGATGACATCAAAGTATTTGGTACAGGTTAGATAGAACATGAAAGGAAAGGAATTATCTTTGCCATGTATACAGGTATCCTAAAAACCATGGTCTGGCGTTGACCGGCTAAAGAGTAAAATTACAGCAGTATAATGCAAATAATTGCATAGTTTAACTGTTTGCAGACACCAGATATGTCTAAATAGAAAGAAAGAACATGAAAAAGATGCAGCTGTAAAGGCATAGATTAAACCAAGTGCAGAGAAAATAACTGCTGACACAGGATATGCGCTTGTTGCTATGCCTCTGTTAAAACGCTTTCTTCAGTGTGGAGACTGTGGATCGCTCAGTGGAGTTATCCCACTAACTGGCTGTGAACATTACAATCGGTGTGTTTGATACGTCAGTGATTTACATCCACACACACCAGAAACACCGGCAGTCACACTGCAGATGAGGAAAACAGGTACTGATTTCAAAGTATTTAAAAGACTGAAGAATTGAGTGTTTATGTCCAGTGTTGCCGTTCCTACAGGGAATGGAAACAGCAGCCCTCCCATCAAAACCAGCACCTGATTTCTAACACCTTTTCCAGCACGTTGGGTAGCAGTCTGAAGTCTGAGACAGGTTCATTCACCTACATTAGGTGAGAGCATCACTCCGCTGCTTGAAATTAAGAAAAATGTGATGCTGGGCTTTCACCCTTCTCAGCACGTATTATGACATCTTTCCTGATAATGGTCAAGCAGTATCATATCAGGCACATTTCTCCTTACACTTGAACCTTGGCCTCAGCTGAAAATGGGAAGAGCTCTCTCTATGGAGAACTCAGCCAGGAAGAGACGCTAAGAAGCTACCAGCGTTACCTACATCGACAATCATATAATTGAGTGCAACGTATTTTAGTGATTTATGAAAAAAATTATTAGTAATAGCAAGATTAGGCACCAATGAAGAAACATCACCGAGGCAAGCAATCAAAGTGTGCACTTCAGTTACATCATGTTAAGTTTTAACAATCTAAATATGATTTTTTCATGTACGTGCATGTGCTTGCATTGTCTATGTACCCATTTGATGATTAGCTGTTGTTGGTATATTGTTTTTTGCTTCTACGAGGCCAGCTTCCAAAATTTATGACATTTGTTTATCCTTCACTTTGTCGGAATCATTAACACTTACTCAAACATACTACATAAATAAAGCTGCTGGGTGCCATTTGGCTCTATTTAACATTGTAAAACTCTGGCCCGTATTATTTGCTAAGGGTTTATATAGACAAGGATTTACATTGGTAAAATTTATTATCTCTTGTTCTAATACCAGTCTTCCCCAAAATACTACTGTCCTTGGTGAAAGCTAATTCCATCGGGCGTTTCATGCTGGAACCATTACATCTGTCTAGTATGGCACTATTACGCTGACCTAAGAGAGGCAGGACCGTTCTTGGTCACTCCCGATCAACAGTGCACTCCGTGGCTACCACCCTGCTCGGCCTTCGGCCCCATGACATGGTGTGTGTAATGTCACAGTGAACGTGAGATACTCAGACCGAGAATTTGAATATAACTATTCTGATTGCTGTAAGCACTTAAACATTGAATTTTTCCTATACCTCCCTCTAATCGGCTCCTACAATTTGATTTATTCTATAAGAATTCCCTACAAGACATGATTTTTATATTGACTCCAGGTCAGTAAATTAACTTACCCAACCGGTCTTTTGCCTGCATGATATAAAACTCAGATTTATAGACATTTAAGACGCTAAAGACAGCCATTACATTAACGATAAAAGGTATTATGTTCACCCACTACTAGCAGAGAAATTGAAGCTGATGAAAACAGGAAATCAAAAACGTTTGTGTGACAAAATCATAATCCTTCTTTAAATTTTATCTACAGTCATAACCTCACTTCAGCTAGTAGTCATATTAAAGGGTCAGGTGAGCTTAAAATACAAACCAAATAAAACCGTACTTACCCCAAATTGCCATGAAAATAGCGAAGAAGACAGTCCCTCCATTATCAAACAAATGTGTAACCTGTGTGGAAAATCAACACGTCAGAACGAATACTATCGCCGCCTCACCTTTTGCCCCAGAGAACCCCACGGCAGGTAGCAGAAACCCAAAGCCAAGCATTCCGAGAACCCCACTTGCAGGTTTCTTCTGCTAAGGGTTGTCCCACGCTGTCGCGGGGCAGAACCTGAACTCTGCTTTTGCACACTGGCACTTTGTGCATCTCCAGTCTGTTTGCTGCGCAGGCATCGGAGCAGCTCTGTCCATGTCCAGACTGGCTAAAAATCGCTGGGACAGATTTCACCTCCACATTTTCCATTTTAAGGTTTCTGTAAGCTTGGATAACCACTGTCTTTTCACTTTTCTTCCTCTGGATATTACTCAGTTAATGTCTCTTTCAACTCCGTTTTCTTCTCCCAAGCTATCTTGCAATTTCTCTGTAGGTAAAAATAGTCTATTTTTCCCTTTTCTCCAGACATCTCAGCCTCTCAGATTGTTGAAATATTCTCCATCTTAAAAGGCTAGTGCCCCTAAATTCTAACAAACATTAAGTAACTCTAAATACCACCCCAAAACATAGTTCTAAATCGTGCACTTAATTTCTTCTCACAGATGCTCTTTGCATCTTACTCTTCATTATTAGACTTTTCAGGCAGAACAGACATATATTTACCAATAGAAAATACCTAATAATTAGGTTTTGCATGTCTATGGATAACTCTAAGCGTCTGAGTGGGAGAATTTGATGTCTCACTAGGAAAACATCCTAATTTATATTAGAAAAATCCAGATTTTCTAATATTCAAGCCGTAATATGAAACAGTATTTAGGAGGCTGAAATTACGATCAGTGTACTTTCAACAGATTTAAGGTTGTCAATTTACAGCAATGTAATTTATCCCGGGATAAGGGGCTCATGTTTCTCCTAACAAAAGGTGGTTTGAGATGTTGCTGAGCATTAGTAAGCAAAGCACAGGCTTCAAACTCCAATTTGAAAAAACCTCACAAATCATTATTAAATAACAGAACAAAACAACAGGTTTATGTTAGAAAGAAGATCTGGAGAAAGAGGAAAAAGACATGAAAACACGCTGCAAACAGCTTTGATATGTATCGTCCTAAAGCATCCAGAAAATTCATGGTGATTTCTCACTATGAAATAAGAAAAAAAAGTCTTGAAATAGAATATTTTTGAAAGATTTTACTTCATTGGTTCAGACTCTGTTGCTGATGTAAGAACCAGTTTTTAAGCTTTTATCATGAAAAGAAACCTGTCCTTGTGCCAACGGAAGGGTGCAGGTAAGCAGATTCAGCTTTACTGTACCGTGACTTTCTCTGACATCTGACCTTACTCTGGCCA
>NW_010420277.1:17236-25944 GCF_000710305.1 Buceros rhinoceros silvestris
ATGCTGGGGCTGACAGCCTGCCTGGGGCGGGTTACCCAACCCGCTCCCAGAGAGCTGCCTGCTGCAGGAGAACTCAGCCTGCTGACGAGAAGGCTGGCATTACTGCTTCTGCCTTGCAAGTCAGGAAAACTAACTCAGCAAAGCAGAAGAAATGGTGTTGCTTGCCTCTATTTTGGCTCTTATTGAGTAAAATTATTATGATATTAACACAAGAACTTATTAAAACCACATTATTTTATCCGCATGTCAGTCCTGTCTTTCTTTTCCGAAGGTTCTGAAATGGAAATTGGCCATGTGGTATCAGCTACTGATAAATCCAGTATGTTCCCTGCATGAATCATGCCTTTGGATCAACTGTACATACAAATATGTCTTTTGCTTTGTTTTCTTTTGCTTCCACAAACATCACAGGTAAGAAACTGAAAATGTGAGAGGTGAGCAAAGGCAGTACAACGAACATTTCAGGTCTGACTGTGGATGTCCGAGGATGTGATTTGGGATATTCTGCTCAGTTAAGATCTGTCTTGAAGGCTAAAGGCATAGGCTGGAGACCCCGTGTGGACCAGGAGCCCCCAGCCTTCCCTGGCAGGACGCGGTGCTAGCCCATCAGCATACCTGACTGATGTCATCGTCATACCACACTTCAAATCCACCCTGAATCAACACCCTGCCCCAGGGCTGAGGGCAAGGCGTGCTGGGTGAAGGACCAGCCCAAGGAGCGCTGGTGCACCACGCTAATCGCCCATGGATCAAAGAGTCCATTTAATGCGGGCAAGAATGACAGCCCGGCCGCTCGGCAATTCAGAGTGCCACTCGGGTATGACCCGCCTGTCCCTTCAATTACAGGCTTCACTTCAGTGCGGCATTTTTAAATGGAAACGCAATAAAGAGGGAGGGGAGGAAAGAAACGGGCAGTAGCAAGAAGGAAAAAGGCATCTTTTGTACCTTGCCTCCAGCTTTACACAAATCTTGGCAGAGAAAACATTTGACGTGTATGATTTTTCTGGCGTTGGTTTGTTCTGCCTGAAGTGCTCCTCTAAAGCGAAACTTGGCAGATATTTAAGACAGAAACCCTGACAGCAGCTTTAATAACGTGAAATATGAGCACAAGGCCTCAGAGAAATGAGGCAAGTCCTATGACATGAGCACGTTTGGGGAGATACACTTCACTTGAAGGAACTCACTTTTCCTCATTAACTCAATTAACTCGTACACAACGTGCTGTTTGAATGAGTAAAGATTAAAACGCTTACTCCAGAATAAGGATGCGTGAGTGAATCGGGAAGAGATTCCCTCGCCTACCAGCTGTTTGGTTGTGTGGAAGGCAGGCAGAGGGAGTTATGTCCCCACAAAAACAACAGCAGAGGAAACGCTGACAAGCTCCATGTCCAGAATCAAAGATCAGACAGGAAATACGGATTTCCTTTCTCAGCGAGCAGGTCCGATACCTTATTTTCAAATACGTTAGTTCCACTTACATTACTTCAGAAAGTATAAAAGAGCTTTTTATTTGAAATCAGATTGTTGTTTTCTAACGCTGCAAATTTAATTCACTAATTTGGTGCAAACACAGTGGCAGTGCTGACACATGTTTGGTCTGTGCTGCTCAACTTGAGCAGCACAGTGGCAGCCATGACCCCTGCTGCAAACCGGACGTTTCCTGGCAAGAGGGTAATGAGAGAGGCTGCAGTGAACGTTTCTTTGGAGACAAGACGGTGAGCAAAGGCAGTACGGCCAGAACCTGAGTTATAACACGCCTCACTGAGCTGCTTTTTTCTTTATTTTTTCTCTTCTTCTTCACCATTCAAGTGGCCAGAGGGCAATCCTGTTCCTTCCCAAGAACTCTCTCTCTCTCCTCCACTTGGGGGAGATCCGGAACAGACAAATCTTGAAAGGAGACAATTTTTGGTTGTTTTCTGTTTTCGAACCTAAGGTGTATCAGTTTTTCAGAGCAAACCCACTGGCAGGAGATGTTGGACGTGTACATGAATTTCCCTAATATTTGCAGACATCAGACAAGGTGCCTGGAGAGACGGAATACAAGCGATTACTGCTTGTCCTCCCTGGCTGTCACCTGAGTTTGTTTCACAGGACTGCCTTGAAAATACACGGAAGCATGGATCGACTGCCACATTTTTTCTGCTGCAATCAGTTACTCACAATGTGACATTAAATGGGAAATCTGCATCATTTAAGTGTACGACGTCCGTGTAAATACAAATAAGACTCAAAACCTGCTTCTTGCTAACTGGGGATGTTAAAATAACAGGATTAGTGTTAAAGGGATGCCACAACTGCAGACATTTCCATTTCCTGCTAAACTGCAGTGCACTGCTGAAGAGGTACTTGTCATCTTCTAAAAAAAGGCATTTCTGGGATGAGCCCTATAGTTTGCAAAATGCTATTTCAATTAATAGAGCTCCTACCTTCAGTTCACATCTTAAAAGAAACCATTTTTAAAAAGGTTACCAAAAAAAAATCTCATTTTCTGCTATAGAGTTATAGCAGCGTTTAAAAACAAAACCCAGTTTTGCTTTAAGTACATTTTCAATGGTATTTATTGCTGCAGTTGCAAACCAACTTTTAAATTTTTTTAATTTGGCATTATAGAATAGAAAATTGAATTTGTAAAATCTATTTATAATTTTTATAAATATAAAATGTTTTTAGAACTTTCCTTTACAGATAGATTTGAAATGTTGCATTTTACTCAACATTGGTCCCATCTACACGAAATATCGGAATCTAACACTAAATTGATTTTCTCTTTCGCACTGCTGCAGCCTGGTTGCAATGCTGTGGCCCAGAGACAACGCAGGCTTCTGAGCAAGATTTGTCTTACGGGCTAAAGAAGCCTAAGAAAAATGCCAAGACTGTTTTTGCAGCACTATGAACATACCCCACATCAAAATACATCGCTCGCTTGGAAACACTACACGTAGACAGAGGAACTCGTAGTTATTTAAGTTTGAAGGGTAGCTTCCTGTAGCTAAATACTCAGTTGTGTAACATCTTTGCGTTAGTTTGACAGAGCCAAGCACATCACAGGCGCGTTGTGCTAGAGAATTCCTTTAGGAGTAGCTGAAATTCAACCACAAAGCAAGTAAGGGAACCACAGTAAGAAGTTAAATATAGGGTAGAGTAGGAAAAACAATCCAAAAAAGTTTTATCACTCAGGGGACTTTAAAAGTTGATGAAAATAATAAGGATTTAGGAAGGAAATGTTCACAGAAAGTAAATCACATTTCAAAATAACCTCTGATCATTTCAGAGCACTCCCTTATTAGAAACATGAATTACAAAGGCTGAAAAAAACCTCTGTGCAGAAACACCATGTTTTGCAGGAATCTCTGCTGAAACAAGGGCAACCATTACACAACAAAAGCGGATCTTTAGACAAAAATTACCGTGACAGCAGTAAGACAATTACCTTGGCGTATATGCAGCTTTCATTGAGTTTCTGCAGCGTGCAGTTGCGTTCACACATAGGGCACATGATGGTCTCATTGGCCTCGCAGATCTCTTTGCTTTAGTATGAGACAGGAAAATAAAGGTTATAAAAAGGCTTTTAGCATTCTTAAGATTTTCTGAGGTTATACCATTTGTGGTGTCTGTATGCCTACACCACAGAATTGGCTCAATAAAATAAATTAAAAGTGAACGTTTGGCTTGAAAAGCCTAACCCCAAAGCAGTAACCTGAAAACTATGGCCCCTGGAGTAGTGGGCAGTAGTTCTGGACATCACGCTTGTGAATAACCCATTCTCTCCCAAATATCACAGACAGAATAAAACATTGTTCGCTACCTTCTGAGCCACTTATTGCTTACTCTTCTAAAGTGATGTAAGAGGAGGGACATCACTGGTACAACTACACTGATCTCCATCAATTTATCCTCCTTTACATCAGCAGAAGGTCCGTCCCCAGGATGGCCGCATGCACACTTAGACCAGTCGGTCACATGTAAAACCCACCGACAGGGACTTGGGGCAGTAGTCTGCGATTTCAGTTCCTACAGAAGAACTTACGTATAAGGCTGATAAAAACCCCACTTTCATATCCTGCTGTGGGGGGAAGCAACTTCAAGCCACGTTCTGATGTTTAGAGATCCTAAGATTTAGGAAGATGACGTCACTTTCTTCACCAGGACCACTCATATGCCAAATGTAGTATGTAATTGTGTTGACAAAGGCAATCAAGTGCAAAAATTATCTGTAAGTCAGATTTTAACTGCAGTGAGTCAGCTTCCCCCAGAACCTCAGCAATCGCCTTTGCCTATCCTTCAGCAGTGGTGACACGCCTGGAAGATCCTATGACACACCAGGAAAGCAGCAGTATAAAACAACTGCAGGAAATCCCTCCTCATTTGCTTTAATAAACATTGCGCTTTCACTCTCCTATCATAAAAAGCTGAATTTACAGTTCTAATTCTGTGTGGAAGATTACACTTATTTACAAATGAGTGCATCTATTAAATCCTGTCTGACATAACAGTAAATAGGAATAAAAGATCCTGGTTGCCTAGACGTCACTTCGGTATCATCGGTCATACTTCACACCGCCACGGGATCACTAATTCACTGAACCCCTACAACACGCCAGGGAGCTGACGAAGACATTGTCCTCAGTAACCCTCTAGCCAGAATGAGCACAGCCAGTCATTTCAGAGTTGCAGAGTAACACGGATCTTATAGCATTGTGTCACAGCAGAGAATTTTCTTCTTTGCATTCTCATTCAAATGTTTAAGCACAGAAAATCACGTTTCAACAGCGTGTTATAAATATAACAAACTGTTGTCCAATATAAGGCCAAATTGTGCTGTACTTGGGATTTAAATTCAACAGCATAAATGTTAGATTTTCTTACTATATATCTTGACTTAAAATCTTGGTTTGTTTTTAATAACGTGAAGTTTCACAAGAATATACCGACAGCGATAGGTCACTTGCTTTAGCACGACTCTGCAGAGGCACTAAGGTTTGTTACCCAAATGGTTGTGACAGGGGCTGTGCTCGCTGCTGCTGCAACTCAAATCTGCAGTAGAACGGAGCAAACAAGCATGTAATTTGTTGAAAGAAAGGAGCCCCGATGAAGGCATTTCTAAAGGACTACTTAAGCCCTTCTGTTCAACTATCACTTCACATCTTCCCCAGGTCTGCTGAGGAAGAGCAAATGGTTCAAAATCTACTAGGAAGTGTATGAAACAAACAAACAAACAAACAAATACAGATTCATGTTCTGCATTTTTGTTTCTGTATGTCTGAGCCCTACAAATATGGTCCAAATATTCTGGAAGCAACACAGAATTTCTCTGTGATGTTTCTCTTGGTTACCTTCATTTCAGAACTGAACTCTGCAACGAGCTGCTGACCCCGTAATCTCAGTACCCTGAAGGACCTCAGGGCCGGCTCCTGGCAACCACAGAATTACCTGGCTTTATTCCAGTGCGAGAAAAAGAACATCCTCCATTCCAGTGAGCTTTCAGTATCACCGCCTGTCTTGACCACTTGTTTTGTGATAGGAAAAAAAAAGTCCCTGACTGTAGAGTGAAGAAACTTCTGTTTCTCAACATGGGACATATGTATTTGCTTCTAAGAGTGTCTAGTCCCTGAAATGACAGTGTGCGTGCAGAGATTTTGTCTGCACATCTTGTTTCACCTTCCTCCTCCCTCAACACATTTGAGTCACTGAATGATTCAGTGAGGCCTGAAAGTTTCTTGTTTCCTTAAAACTCTGAGGAAAGGAGAGAGGGGCTATGACAAACAGTGTAGTTAGCGCGACAGGGGCACCCACCCCGGAAAAGAAGGAAAGGTGCACTCCAAAAGGGAGCAAATACGCTCAATTTCCAACTTGCCTGTGGCAGCCACACAGAGCGTCTTTCCTTTACACAGGGGGCAGGGACTGATGGCCTTGTGCCGGGCTGAGATGGGGTCCTGGCACAGGCTGAGATACATGTTTTTATGTTATTTTAAATATTTCAGATATCTCAATGTGAGATAAGCTTTGGTGAAGAAGTTCCCAGTCTCTGTTGTCTTTCATGGGAAGCAGTAGGGGAGAGAATTTTTGTATGTTTTTATATATATATGCACACACATATATAAAGAGCCATCTGATACCAGGACAGACTTTGAGCATGGAGCAGAGGCAGGCACTTGTACATGTCCTAAGCAAGACAAACTAGCCCCTGGATGGATCGTCATTCTGCATAACCCTCAAATTATTGCTGCACAAAAGCTGCGGCTAGCATCACAAGCAACACTGGGCTCTACGTTCGTGTATGTGCATATTCCTCCTCTGCTGAAACTGGACCTCAGCGGAAAGAGAAGAAAACGATGGTTTTCTGGCTGCAGTCACCAGGGGGGGCTGACAGCAGCTCCCTGTGCCTGAGAGGAGAAGGGACATCCCTGAGGAAAGCAGGCTTCCGTCAGTCGGTAAGTTCAAATCTTGTAGTACACAAGAGAGATGAAAAACAGGGGTTTTGACAGAATTTATCACACTGTAAATCAACATTTCCTCATATCCACCGATACCTCACAGCAGATGTTAACAGGATGAAACCTGTTTCACATGAAGCAGTATTAACGGAGTAACACTGAACCTGGGACAATTTGGCAGTGACGACATTGCCACAACGCCCTGGCACTAGTTTTGAATTCCTAATTGCCACTGGGTTTCCTGTGTCTAGATTTTGTCAGAATAACACACCCATCTCTGTTTCTCCCTAACAGCTGCTGAATGTTGCATTTGCATACTGCGGTAGCTGCAATGCTCAAAATCAAATTATACCTTTTAACACTGTTATAGATGGTTATCTAGCGATTTTCTTTAAATGGCCGCAGAAACACTAGAAAAAATAATCTCAGAGTCCCAGAAAACGACAAGAACATTTAGGTTGTGCAGCCTGTCTGCCTGCAGTCTGCTCGAGGTAGGAGGTTTCTGCTAATCCTCACTAACCTCGTCCAGTTTAAGTAAGCAAATGCAGCAGGGAGCAGCATCTGTTATCACTGGCCTTTAGAACTGCCTGAGTCCACAAGGGGCTACAGAAATCACCTACAGACCTTACGCCCAGAATTACACATCCAGATTACAGGTGTGGGGCTGCCACAGAGCACACTGCAACGGCTTCGGCATTATCCCCGCTGCCAGTATTTTGAAATGAACACTGGCTATGTCAGCCATAAGAAACACAGAAATACTCCCCTCCCCTTGTAGGCATCTAGGGCTTACGTGATAGATCACCTAACTTTTAGGGTCTTGCTTGTGGAATAGAGTCCAGAGCTCCTGAGGGGCACCTTGGCATTCTGTAGCACAGCATAACACTGAGGCACCTCAGGATGGGACCCAACGCAACCCGCCTCTGTGGGGAGCAAATGGAACCTCCATGTTCTGTCTGCAGCTACTAAACAGCAGCCAAGGGGAAAACAGAACAGGAAAACATGACAGCTAGTCAACCTCTCTGCTCCTGAAATTTGTACCCTGCAACCTACTGCAAGCAAGGTAATTGTGTGTCTCTGTTAAAAGAACTAAGCAGGACGCGTATCTCCAAGTCTTCTCGGGAGAAGCGTATGACACACACACAAGCACACAACAGCCTACAGTCTGGAAAAACGAAATTCTTAGAAATTCTGTTCTTTCTCTTGGGGAGTGTCAACACCACATCTTTCCCTTCTGCAAGGAGTGCTTAAAATGTTAAGCCATACCCTGATTTCGTTCCCTCCTTGCTGAAACTGTGACATTGTCCAGGTGAAGAATACTAAATGCCCAGTTCAACAGCCCTAATCCCTGTGCTCTGCAAACAGGCTGATCCTCTACTTTACATCCACCGCATTTGACAGACATTTATCATGGAAAACTACCTTAATACAGAGGACAACATCCCACAGTTAGCTTAGTTTCCTAGCTGATACATTTATTGCATTTAATGCAGTTTGAAATTGTAAAATCTCTTGGGAGTTTGCTGTATAAAATCAAGCCTGAGAGTCTTAATTACAGCACTGCAGAATTTAATAACTCACTGTGAAACAAGATAAAGAAAATTCCATAAAGAAACTGTAAAATAGTCCATCTCAAAGCCCAAGAAACAACACTTCCTAGGAAATCTGACTCAGAGCATACTTCCAGCCCAAGCACCCAAACTGCTTGGAGCAACAGTTGTAACTGTAAGAGTACCAATGCTGACACACCGGTGCGTCTGATGACAGCTAATGGAAAGCTTTGTACAAAGGGTGCACGCTCTGTAACAGTTCCTACAAATACAGTCCGCACTCAAGCATCACTATTTCTAGAGATACAGGCAAGATGGAGGTAAAGAGGGACTGTATCTGTCTGTATTTACCCATTAGCCTTGACTAGAATGACAAGCATTGCGGTGACACCGGAATTGGTACTCTCTGGTTTTCCTGACAGACAAAGTGGGAACCCCTGCAGCTGTAAACGCACTTGATGTGCATGGTCACATCCAGCTGGATGCAAAACAGATACACAAACTGGAGGACAGACGTGACTGAAGAAGCCAGTGCTCTAATCGATTATTTTTACATGATTACCATATCTGGAAAGCATTTATAAGCATAAATGATCTCAGTTGTTGCAGACTGTTCTTAACTTTCAAGAGGCTATTATGTTTTTAAATGGGATTTTACCTTACTTGGCTGGAATCCATCGTAAACAATCCATAAAGGAAAACAAAGAGCCCAACCAGGGCAGCA
>NW_010420277.1:26023-40327 GCF_000710305.1 Buceros rhinoceros silvestris
CAGGAATAAGCATTCCGTTATACCACCCCAGCCAGGCAAAATACAGTCCAATTTTTTCACCAAAATATCGCCTACATGAAAAGGAAACACACACATTGTTTAAAGTTAAAAAGCATCCTGGGCTTTATCTATAATCACAGTAGCAGGATAGTCCTGATGCAGAACTACCACCATGAGCTTACGGTAAAATTATTGTTGTTCTACCAAAACGTTTTACTTCAGGCTAGCATAACATTCCAGCGAGACTAACTGCAGACTTGCCAGAATTTACTCTTTATCAGGATGTAACTTAAGCTCTCTGCAGTTTTCTCATCCTTGCAATGACTAAGTAGATGTACTACATTAACATTGTTAAATGTCGGGCGTTTTATTTGCACACACGGAGATAGAGAGATGGATACATACATGCACACACATAGACACAGGCACACAAAACATTTCTGGAAAGGGGCAAAGTTGGTATGATCTAAGTATTCCATGATAAAATGCATTTATGACAGATACTCATGCAATATGACATGTTTCAAAAGATTATTAGAGAAAACGAAGGACTGAAACCACAAGTTGAAGATTGAGCTTTAATTCTTCAAAACTTGGGTATCAGCTGCTAGAAGAGACGAAGTAGCAGTGATCAGAAAGTCAGTCGAGGATGGTATTTAACCAGCACAGAATTGTTCCATGGCACGTGTGTAGCTCCACAGCCTTCAGTGGAACAACACTGGGCACAGCAAGTGGTTATGACTGTCAGATCAGGAATAACCACTGACAGCAAGGAAAAATTAATTACTGGTATTCCATGTCAAAGACACGGGAAGTCTGAAACCCTAACATCAGAATTACTTAACTGCAGTTACATATATTTCTCTGCTTTGCATTTGAAGAACCGAATGCTACAGAAAAGCACAAGGAACGTGGCAGTACGGTTAAGGGACTGCTCCCAGCCCCTTCGTATCCCAGAAACAAGCTACTCTTCAAAGTACTAATACCTGATTAAATCGAGAGGTTGGTATTTGTACCACATTCCCCACCGTGCCCAACGCTCATATAAGAGGTGTCGGTGATTCTGAGCTCCGTGTGTCTTGATGGGATGTCTGCTTTTGTGGCTTCCCTGAAAAACAGAAAGAAATAGAAGTACATTATTAGGCCCTATGGAAAACACATAGATTTCTCAGGTATTTTTGAATATAATTTAAAACGGGGTGTTCACCATTTGTAATAAATAGGTTTCTTGTTAAGGACGCCTCCAGGATGTGTCATCTGGAGCTAACATGTAAGCCTGACAGAGATATACGTGCTTCTGCAATGGCCAGTTTCTCTAAGAACTAACATACTGGTACAGGACTATAAGGAACTACTCAGCTCTCCACACAGCTTCCAGTACGGTGTTTCACTAAGACATGCCTATGTGGATGCTTTCTCCTATTTCAATTTTTCAACCTTTTTCATGAGGTGTTTGCAGTATCTTTTTTTTCTCTCCCATAAGTTTTTGGGAATTTCTGGTATGTCGGCTTGGTTCTCTCCTAGAAATAGCGTAAGACTTCATTTAACTCCTGGTTAAAGTATAGAAAAACACGGTCTTTCTATGCTACCTATTC
This sequence comes from Buceros rhinoceros silvestris, assembly GCF_000710305.1. Classification (NCBI taxonomy): domain Eukaryota; kingdom Metazoa; phylum Chordata; class Aves; order Bucerotiformes; family Bucerotidae; genus Buceros; species Buceros rhinoceros. Next base: position 27,619 of record NW_010420277.1, read on the forward strand.
TACGAGCTGATGGAAACGACAGAAGTGGCATTCTTTTGAAGGTACAAAGGACTCACAGAGGCATTAAAAGCAAAACTCAGCATCAGTGTTACCCAAAAAGAGTCCTTCCAGGCCACGCCTGACATTTACAGACAGCCTGAAAGCACAGCCTCAGGCTCAGAGTCTAAAGGTAACACCCAGATTTGCTAGAACCGTCCTTAGCAGAATCTCTTGTATTGATAATTGTACGCCAGTTCTGTAGCAGGATCTCCTTTAGCTGAAATTCTTCCCTCCAAAGACCCCACCACTCAGTATGGGGAAGAAAATCTTTCAAACTGAAAACAAGACAAACCATTTCTTGGGAGGCGAGCAGAGTTCCCTGGAGCCGTACTTCAGAGTTAGCAACGAGACAGATTCTTGACCATGCTAGAGCCCTGTCATGTAGTCATTTTGATTTTTATAAGTTATTTGAAATCTTGAGCATTCCCCCCCGTGGACAGAACACTGCTGTTGCAACCTACTTACCCTCTGGTTGAAGAATGACTTAAAAACAAAGCTAACCGAAGCAGAGAGTCCAGTTCTGCTCCTTCCTCATCACAGCCAGCAAAGCAGCATACCAAAAACGTCAGCGCAGAACAGGACCTTTGCAACATCTAGGAACCCCCAGAACAGACCACCAACTTATTCTCAGTCACCTGGATAAAGCATTACCCACTATTGCAGATTTTACATCTTTTCCCCCGCCGCTGCTTCTTTCTACACTGTTTATTCACAGTGGAGTTCAAGTCTCAGCATTCCCACTGGGACTGAATTTTTACTCTCATTTGGTTGAGTGATGAAGAAAAAGAAAAAAAAAAAGAATTGAGAGTGTTCAACCACTAGCCCTTAGCACCAGTCAGTCCTCAATTATGGACTTCATTAACCATAACTGAAAGTGTGAAAGAGTGGCTGATGCCATAACAAAGGAACATGCACATCCCATGGATGTGACAGCGTGGTTTGGCAGCCAGACGAAGCTTCATGGGATGGGGGGTTTCTGGCCAGCTTCTCCCTGGAGTCGGTAATGCACAGCTGAAGTGTTAACAATCACGTTCAATTATTTATCTAAAATACTCGTTCTCTGTATTCCCACTCTTTTATTATTAATATCATATAAAAAAAATTACTCTTGGCACTTTGTAAAGCAGAGGTCAGTCCGCTGAAACAAGCAGACCAAGCCTCAATACTCAGCCCGAGCCACCACAGGGCTCACAGCTGCAGTTACCATGTTTTCAGCACGCAGTGACCGTCTGAAACCCCTCTAAGTGCAAACACAGGCTTTTCATCTACTTCACGGGTTTACTGTCCACCACAGATTTTAACCTACTGAAGAAGATACTGGCAAGTAGAAGTTATCCAGAAGTAGTCAGAAAAGACTAAATGGGAAATCATCAACCCATCCCCCTAACTGTGATCAAGTGCACAAGCTATTAGAAAAATAGAACATTTTTTTAGCCAGCAGGCAAAAATAATTTAATAAAACCAACTGGAAAAATTTGGAACGAGTGATATTCTCATTAAGAACTCCACAGGCAATGTCCAGTTTATAAAAGTAAAAGAAGAATTATAATATTCTAGTTCAGCAAGAAATGCTGCAGGAAGTTGCTATAATACATTATGCAAGAAAAACATTAAAAGTCAATATTAAAGTAAGAGCTATAAATAAAACAACTCTCAACAGATTACATAGCGAAATTAAAAGTTTTCAGGACAAAATTAAAAATAAAGTAGGATCTAAAAATATTAGTGCAAGCTTTAATCTAAATATAAATACGGAATTAACCAGGTTACCTCATGTGGCGGAAATGCTGCTTCATATGTTCCGTTATTTAGTAATCTATTAATACCTAAAAAGAAAAAAGTTTTAGTTCTGATATCAATTTTTTAATACACATTTCATTTCAAGCAGGGCAAATTTTCAAGTCACATGTTGAGAACGTAACCCAGTATGAGATGCTCAGGACGCTGCTAAGCCTGACAATAATCAATAGTCCCACCAACGGTTGGTGCAGGTCTTGCTGATCCCTCGAGGTCTCTGTTTCTGTCAAACTACAGCAACTTTGAGGGCCAGGGTCTGCAACTTTTCTCTCAGGGTTGGGTGCTCGTGCCAGATCAAGTGTGAGGAGAGAGTCACGCTCATGTTGCATTCACCAGAGCACATGATACAGATTTGATGGGTGACCAGATGATCTGATGTACACGGTATGGACAGACAGTCCTTGCGGCAGCGAAGCCCCCGCAGGGTTCAAAGCTGACCTGCCGTCATTTTTAAATGTAAACCAGCCGAAGGAGTTTGTATCAGAGCAGCGCTCTGCACCACGCTGGCTACAGCACTTTGGACCAGGTCCTAGAGTCTTCCCCAAACTGGATCTCTTGTATGACCAAAGCGCATTATAAAAAATAAGTAGTAAGTAACCACTAATAGTTATAACAAAAAGATTCAGTAGCTTCTAAGCGCACACCCGCAGCCAAGAGTTTCCCCAAGAAATACGTCTGATGGTTTTCAGATTTGTTCATTCCAAAAAACAAATCAAGCCAGACTAATCTCGTCATGAAATTGCCATCAACTTCCAAGGCGTTCGATCTGAACCCTTGTTTTCTGTGTTTGTCTCAGTACTGCTTTTCTTCAGAAACTCAAGCAACAGCTTCCTGTGATTTCTACGACCTTCCTAAGAATAAGGTTTTAATATGTCCCTCTATATTAAACTCTGAATGTAATTCCTCCAAAGAAAATAGGAAATTGTACGAAAATCCCCTGTTCATTGCAAACGAAAATGAATAGTTAGACTTTCTAAAAAATAATTACAATACTGCAGTAGGAGTGTTGATATAAACTGAATTTAGTCTTTGGCTCAGCTGTCTCTGAGCTACATGAAGACCTCATATAAGTGAAGCGTAGCTCAGGCTGATTCTGCTGGACTAGAACTGCTGGGTTGTAGCAGAACGGTTAGGCCCAGTCCTAGGAAACACTCGGCAGTTTTCTCGGGTATATAGTATCTTTACTGATCACATGAACTTATAATAATTGCTCCAATTTGTCTTAAAGAATGAGAGACTATGTGAAAAATATTGCCAATTTTCACCGAGTTATTTAAGAAAATAATTGATGTGACATTCCTTCAGCTTTGCTAGCGAATAAGAAGATTTCTAGGAATGGCAAAATCAACTGAGTTTACTCACACGATACTTCTACATCTTTATAGCCTCAGGTTAGGAAAAAAAACCACAGCACGCTCACCCATTTTGGATTTTCCATCTTCATACTTAGTTCTCTGTAGCATGTGATGCACGATTCTGCTTCTTGTGGAATTGCTGAAGAAGCTGTCTTTGTTGTTTATCGTAAAACTATTAAAATAATGAACGCCTTTTAGTATTCAAAACAACGCACGGGTAATGAAACATAGCTGCTCAAATGTTCTCTTCTTACAGGGATTTACTGGATCTTTACCCTCCTTGGTTACTGCACAAGATACAAGATTTTACATCCCTAGAACATCTCCTCAGGCCCAAGAAATTTATCATCATCACAGATTACTGCTGGGAATACAAAGTGACTAAAACTAAATCCTAAAATATCCTGCTATCCAGGTAACTTCTGTTCTGGATATAATTAATTTAAAAAAGATCTTCAGTAGCAGTGGTTGTCTCAAATTCAAGTTACTTATGAGATGGTACTACTAGAACTACTATTTAGAAAAAAAACCCTATAAAGTATCTCCCTGCCTTGGACACTTGACACTAGCAGCTCCACGAGCACTTTCCCTCGGAGGCTCCTGGGATGGAGCCAAATAAAGCATCCTTTCCCAGATGGCTCTGGATTCCAGACACGAGAAATCTGACATGCAGCTTTTGCCTACGGGCTGTGCCAAAAGCGACACTATTAACAGTTCACAACGTCAGCGGAGCCGCCTGAGAGGTAACACCAAAGCCAAGGGACTGATCCAGTGCAATACAGGCAATCACCGGCAAAAAAGTTTGAGCTTATAATGCAATTCTCTGTCTTTCCAGGATAAAGGCAGAATCTACTGGCATAGCTTCTTTACTGAGAAGAAATAATCCCTGTGTAGTCTAGTTTATACTTCTACTTTAAATGAACATTTCTCTCCTAAAAGAATTACCACAAAATACTTCAAAAATGACGAAAACAGCCACAGTTTTAAAACCTAACTTTCTGGGTGCTGAAAAGGTTTATAGCACATTTACCTACATCACCATCAACACGCTGATTTGAACATATATAGATTTTACTTGGTATATATACAATTTCAGAGACAAAAGCATTTAAAAAATGCAGATCTGGTAAAAAAGAAAAAAAAAATCACCACTGGTTTTAGCTTGCCTCCAAGCCCTCCCAGTGTCAACAGCTGCCTCAGGTTTTGCTTAAGTAAAATTCATAGTTAAGCGAGCAAACTTGAGCAGGTAGTTGCATTTTGTAATGCAATGGAAAGAAAAACATCTAAACCAAAAAGGCCGTGTTCATTCTTCAGTCGAATTTCTACCTCTATTACTGAGTGACCATCAAATAGCAAGCAACAGAGAGTAGATTTTTAGCTCTAAGAGAAAACCCGCAGAAGATACCAGATATGATACTGGGTATTTGCCAGTGACCATCTGCTAACGGCTGCCTCGATGGCGCTGGCTTAGAAGAAGTGAGAAAATAAAAACCACTTGCGATCTCTGCCGCTGCCTTTCCCGTCCAGCACTTACTGGTGTATGCGTGCCCGGCTAAAGGGTGCTGTGTAGCAATCTGTTTCTTCCAGGTCAGGGAGGGCCTCTTTATCCAGCTTCATCGGATTTCTGGGCAACCAACTTTTCAGCTCTCTCATGTTCCTCTGCAAACTGAGACAGGAGGAAAGCAGATTTACACGCTCTCACCTGCTTGTTACCTCTATCTCCAACAACGCACGTTTAGCGACAGCGAACTAGGAAAGCAGGGAATTTCCACACTAAGGAACTAAAAGAAAATAAGGCACTAAAGAGTAAAACAAACAGTATTTATTTGTGTTCTATCTTGCACACTTCACTCCAGCACAACTCATCCTAAACTAGTGGGATTATGGATTGAGATGGGACTGCGGTACTGAGTCTGGGGAAAATCATTCTCCAAGGTAGTCCATCTCGCAGACTGTGGATGCTTTAGTCCAGAACACATCTAATTGCTTTCTCTAGCCCCACCAGACAGGGCTGGTGTAACTCTTCCTTCCCCCCTTGCCTGCAAACTCGGAAACTGAAGTTCATAACAGCTGAAAGCAAACACAAGACTGCTCAGGATCAAATTTTCATTTCTGATTTCAATAAAGTCTCCCCCTGCAAAATTTTCCTCAAAATGGTATACATCAAATAAAAGGAGGGTATGTCACACAGAGGTGGTTCTACAATATCCAGACAAACCAAGCTAGGTTTGGCTTCCTGCAGTTTCGTAAAAATTTTTTTCATATTCAACTGCAATGAAATTTGGGTGTTTAAGGAGCTGGTCTCATACTAAAGGGGTGCTATAACACCATAAACATATCAGGGATGCAGAAGATGTCTAAATTTTGGAAGAACATTTCCTGAACAATATTTTTTTCCAGTGGGAGGTGGGGCTTACTCAATGAGTATGTATGCAGACATATCAAGCATACATATCTCATACCCATAAAAAATGTCGAGCTAAGTATGAGAGTTTTTTTTTAATTTGAGGCGAATACTTAATTGCCTGTGCTAAGCAGAAGCACAGCTATCCATTTCATAATTAAGAATAATAAGTGATGACACAGTAAGTTGCTCTCAGGCTTCTCTTCAATGAGGAAATTATGCAGATGCATCAGGGAACAGAAAAACAATGCACCTGATCTCAGATATTTTTTCATTAAATTCTTTTAAAATTGGTTACGTGAAAAGTCTTGATCACTTCCCCCCCCAAAAAACATTGATCTTAAGGACTGCGATAAAATTATTTCCAGAGTGTGGCCTTATGAATAGAATTCAAGCTTCACAGGATTAAGTAGAACCATTAAGGGTTTTTTTTACGGTATGTAGATAAAGAGAGATAGCACAGAGATATCCCAGGTAAGACAGACAGTATACTCCCAAGCATCACATTTCTTGTCTGTCCTTTCATTCGTGCTCCTAATAACCTTTTGAGGGCTTTTTAAAGGACATTTATAGATGTGTATCTCCACCATAAAAGCACGTCTGTAAATCCAGAGAAGTGGACATGTCTCAGCAGGGCTCTACTAGTGGTACCTCATATTCTTACACTAGAGATGCTCTATAGCCTTACAGTTTTACCTTGGATATACATGGATTTTAATAGAGTTCTTCATAGTAGCTCTTGTGAACTCCTCTTAACAACTTAGAAATATTAATGAGATTTGATAAACTACAGAAAAGCAGTTACATTCGGAGGGTTGTAAGACACAAAAAATGATGCCAGTAGCAGAAGTTAAAACGATGAGATGGAGATGTCAGCAATTTTAGAGTTAGCTTTCATTTTTAGATGTAGCTTCTTTTTTCACACTATTGCTTCGCGCACTGAATTATATGAAAAAAATTCAGAAAAATATTGTCAAAGTAAATCACAGGTAAAAGCATTTATCTCAAATGAAAAATCAACACAAAATATGATGATGACTTGGCTCACAGGTACTGTGCTACTTCAGTTGCACATTTCAGACATCTGTCCTTCTAAATAAGGACAATAAATGTATTTAATATCTAGGACTCGGCAGATGGATTACAGACGAAATGAGACAATTTTGCAGTAAAGCTTGTTGATTTTGCCTTTCGTTACAGAGCACATCACTTACATTTTTCATAACGCACACTAAAATGGAGCAAGCATGAGAATGACTGGGAAGAGGAAAAACGCAGTTGTAAATTTATGTTACAGATTGTTTTACTTCAATATATTTTATCTGCTTATGTGTTTAAAGTTTTCTCTCTGCACCATTCAACAGCGCTTTGCCTGTTTTTGTTAGCTGATTATCTTGCAAACTGATGTCATGAGACTTCTTAAATTCTTCCTGAAAAATTATGAGAGCTCTTCATCATCTAAAGTAACAGCAGGAGAACCTAAATCAAATCTATTCTCATCTCGAGATCCATCTCGAGAAAACCCACAATAGAAAACTCTTCCTGGAGATTTCCCTCATGTCAAAATTTTCATATCTTTTCCTTAGGTAATTAGGATTTACGAGTCATGATTATATTTGACTGGAGCAACGGGGTGCAATCACAGCTCAGTGCCGCCCTTCTCGCTCCCGAGCTCCCCCCCAGGCTCCCTTCCCTTGCTGCTGTGGCCTCTTGCACCCTTCTCCTGGCTGACAGAAGCAGCAACCGCAGCAGCAGCCGTAGGTGAGGTTTGCATGGGTCTGCTTCCCAGAGAGTTACACAGCTTTCACCCTACAGATTATTCTGTCAGCACCCCAAAATCACAAGAGCCTTCGGTGTGTGGCATTGATTTAGTCCTGACTGCAGAACACACACGAGAGAAGCTACCTGTGCACGTCTAAGGCACCAGCTGACTACCAGAAGTGGAGACATACCCTCGAAAGCATCCCTCACGCTAAAGAAAAACGCCTTGGTAACAGCAGATATGACTGCAGAGATAGCTCCAGTATTAGATCTCTGCTAAGAGGATGAGACCTTTTATTTTTCCTGGCACAAGCACTTCTGCAATTCTAAAATAAGAACGGGCGAAGCTGCATCTTCTTACAGATGAATATTTTAACACTTTGAGAGCTAACATATTTGGAGTTTTCAGGAAAATAATCTAATTTTCCAAGGTTCCTGGATAAATTTACAACTGCGAATGGATTTTCTTTAGCAGGGTGACTATCTGACAAAATTAGAAGCTACACATCACCCACTAACCTGCCCATGGTTTTGCTCCTCCAGTCAGTGTAATAACATTTTTTCCTGAAAGAACAGCAAAAATCAGCTGAGAATAATCAAGTAGGAGACAGTTGAAAGGGGCATATACATTAAAAAAGAACACTGGACATTTAAAAACATTTTCATAGGCAGAAAGGTGAAAAACACAAAAAGGCAACTGAAATAGAGTAAGTCATTAAAATGCTGCAATTTCACATATTTTCTAAATCTAAATTTGCTTCTGAGTCAAAATTAAATTTTAGATTTGTCACTAATATAATTTCAAATCAATAATTCATTCATAAGACACCCATCAGGCAGGGTTCGATGGTGTCCTGGTACTCATTTCACGCGGCCTTTCTTGGCTTTTATTTCATGAACTCATTTCAGAAGAATTAACCTGCTGTTAAATGCCTTAAGCACTCTGTGCACTGAATACCATTAAACACTGTCTTCATTCTCTGAAATGACACACCACTCCTTCCCACAACATCCTGCATCCAACTACAGATCAATACAGGGCTCTAAAGCATCTAGGTGTAAAAACTCACCACAGCAAACTGCTTTTACATGAAGAGCTCTTTTCTCTCCACCCTCCACCTGCCACAGCAACTTGGAGAAGCATCTCCAGGAATTCCCAGTAAAGCCTTCAGAGAACAGTCACTCTGAAACCCTACAGAAACATATCTGCCCCAGTCTAACACTTTACACCTCTAGTTTCATTTCTTCAGGTTTTTTTCCTGGCCTCCTCCTAGCATTTCATGCCACATTTCAAGTACACCTCCAACCGTGTAATAATATAATGAACAGACAGGACTTTCAAATAAAGTAGCATTGCAAATGCCAGCCTTATATTTCAGTGATTATCTGTGTAGAAACTAAAATGGTGAACAACTCAAACCACTGCTAAATCCTAACTTCATTTTGTGACTTCGCGTATCAAAAGCAAGAAAGAACTATTTTGGAGTGGGAATTTGCATTGTTTACATGCGTGTGCGTACACATATGCAAACACTTCTATATTTAAAATGTTGACAAGTATTATTCAAACTAGAGAAGCTCAAATGGCACTGTAATAATGCTCTCAAACATATGGAACATGACTGTTGCAGAAACCTTTTTTTTTATGGAAATGGCTTTGAAGGCTTAATGGGACGATGAGGAAACTCAGCATAGAACTGGCTATTTGTAGCGAGTTTTGAGCAAAGGATGCTTCACAATGACTATTTCTGGCTTAGGATCAATGCAAGACAGACACATTCGGAGAGCTGAAATCAGCAGGGACATGAAAGAGAGAGCTCTTGGCAATCCAAGTGAGAAAGGAGTGCTGTAAGGGTATTCTCCACAAGCCGCACAGCTTTGGCATCCAAAGCTTTAACTCCTGATGAGGCTTACAGCACAATACATGCTCTTCTCTCTGAAAGAACATTATTAATCAATTTGAAAAGGGGTGTTTTCTCCTTTATTATTGCAGGAGATACTAAATTGTCCTACAAAGAAGTTTCAAATATTTATTGCAAAAGCATATGATAGAATTTGTTTAGCACATAGGCAAGGGACTCAGTTTAGTTTGATATTCTGAAAAGGAAAGCTAGAAGACATCAGGGTATCCTATTTTCTCCAAACTACACCACTCGGTGTTGCATTGGAGACATGGAAGATATCAGCTATCGCGGTCGTTTCACTTGCCTTTAGGTAAGACTTCAGAAATACCCTAAAATCATGGGGAATATTTGAGCTCAGCTGGAGAATACCTGAAGCTCTGCCAGGGACATCCAAAACAATGCCAGAACTATTAACATTATTTTCTAAAGACATATGCTCAGTTGGACTTGAAAGGTAAGCTTGAAAACAAGCACCACAGGCAAAAGGGACAGGAACTGCACCTCTCTCTGGTTCTCCCCCTCCAAACACCTCACTAAATTAAATACAAACATGCCTGGCCACAAGGCAGCAAAGACAGCATTTAGCCTTAAGGTAAGTAATGAAGTTTTAATATTAAGTGTTAAATGACGAGTTTCTTCAAACAGTTTGCACACTACCTGAACGGCATCCTGATGTTCATTCTTTCAGCGTATTTGCACAGCGTCTCCCACGGACAGTGAATTTTAACAAACATGATATCACTGTTTGTAACAGCTGGCTGTAAAGAGCAGTAACAAATAAATACACATAAATAAGTCAAAATTCCATGGCATTCACTTTTCTAAAAGCAGACTTCAGGGTCAAACTCCATTTTAAGGCCAGAACTGGCCATGCAAGGTCTGAAAACACCGTGGTTATTTTTTTCCTTCCAAACCCTGTAATATCTAGTAACTGTCAAAAGGAATCAGTAGGACAGATCTTTGCCCGTAAACACAGCAGAAGTGGAGAAAGGCTTTTTGCAGCATTTTTTGACATGGAATAAATGGATTACTTTTAAGTCTCCTCCAAATCATCTTGCATGAGCAGTCTGAAGACCATTCTGTGTGCCTCCCTTTTAGGGAGAGGAGTGCTCAGCTGCTAGAGACAGAGCAACAGCTGAGAGGAGGCTGCAGGTCCCGCTCTGCCAGAACGGGAACTCCAGGGAACGGTGAAGCCCTTGCGCTATCTGCTATGAACTTCTAAATGTCATCCCTGTAGGAACTGAGGGTTTTATAAAATTATAAGGAACACACTCTACAGAAATGTTTTACATCGCTAATTTATTTGTACAGAAGACAAGAGTTTCGGCATTATAGGTTCCTGTATTTATCTTCGGAACACTTCAGTTCCACACCCTTCTCCCAGATATATTTGCTGGTTTTTTTATTAAGTAAATATTTTGATAGAGCTGCATACAATTAAAGCCTCCCAAAAACTTGAGCAATGCAAGATTTGGTAAGGAAAAGAAAATTTCGTTAGAGAGTTAGTAAAATTTAAAATGTTCACAATTTTACCTATCAGTTTCATAAAGTCATATTACAATTCAGTAATACTACTTCTAGGATTTTCTTTTCTCAAATAATGTGGACAATTAATAGACAATTTAAAACACTAAAATATCTACAATTATGATGTTATAAACCCAAATTTTTTCAGAAGGGTCAGTACTTTGGAACTGACTCCAGCTGAGCTTGCTCTGATTTTAGTAAGTATTTCCAAATCCATTCATTTTTTTCTACTATTCTCCAAACAATTTTTAAGAGTCTTAAACCCAAATTTCAAACGACTGTCAGGATGGTTATTTGTGAATATTCAACATGCTCCCTTGTCAGCTAGAACTTGCAAGGGCTTCGAAACATTTAATAGCTCGTTGCTTTAACACAGAGCGTGTGAGCTAATTCTGGTGAGTTGAAAAGTAAAAATCTTGATGACAGACACATAAATTATAGGAGCTTACTTCAGGACACACTAAATATATGCCTGTTGTAGAAGTAATTCACAAAAAAACAAAAAACCAAGGCTGTTTTCCTGCCTTTTTCTATTAATACTGTCATTACCAACAGCTGAATCACAACAGCAGCTATTTACCCTGTTTGTGAAACAGTTCTAGAGGGACAAATAAAGACATTTGCCCATCATTTCACAGAAGGAAAACTTGAAATTCCTGACTATCCACCACACTTCACTACCACAGAGCAGGGAAGGAAAAAATAAAATGCGAGCAAACCCACAATTCCCTATACTTTATTTGCAAAAGCACACTTTGTTTTTATATTTACTTAGAAGACTGATTGTGAGCACACAGACATTAATTAATCCCTATGATACCAGCAACTGTATTAGGAGCCTTGAAGAGATACTAACTCGGAATTTTGGGAAAACAAGTGACAATAGATTGGAATCAAGGCAAGAAAAATATACCAGAAAAAAAAATTCAAACTCAAAAGGTTTTAAATGTTTTAGTTAGATACAAAAGGAACAGGATGAGCTACTGAAGCTTCTTGCGGTTTGCGAGCACAAGGGGCTGGAAGCTTTCCCTCTGCACTGCACTAGACCTGCTCTGATTCAAAAGGGATTATAGTTTGGCGGGCACACGCGTGCGTGTGTACGTGTACAAGCAGGCATCCCCAAACCACGATAAACACGCTATCAGACCACTGTTATCATTAATTTAACAGCATTAACAAAGCCTGGCTGGACAGGCTTGCCAGATTGCCAGGAATCATTCATAAATCCAATAAAGGCTGATGTATCATCAAGGGTTTTTCGTATCACGTAAGGCACAAGACTCACCTCTCGTTCTAACATCAACCCTTCTGCTCTCAAATTCTTCTCAAATGTGCTTCTTTTTTCTACCTGTGGACTTGACTTTTTGTAGACCAAGATGTAATCGATGCGTTTTTTGCCGTCTTTGAAGAAGAGGCCTGATGACGCCATGGCATCAGCCTGGAGAAGATAAAATAAAAACACGCTGAATGTGGGTTTCACAAAGATGCAGAGCCCCACCATGAACTCCATGTAACAACGCAGCATTTCCTAAAGCATGGAAATGTCCACATCTCCACAGGAGGATTATAAAGAACAAGATAGAAGAACAGGCAGTTCATGTGAACCAGTTGCTTGGGATTTCAAATTCACAGGAACAAAACAAAATAAAATAGCTCCAAAAGCCCCATATTCTAGCTATTTCTTTCAGCTGTGGAAACACCATAAAATTATTGTATGGTATATATAAACTTCGGTTAATCCTTACTTTTCAGTAGGAATTAACAAAATTTAAAGACAAATAAATTAAACCAAGTTTCCCAGCTTTGTACCCACGCAAATTTGATAGAAAAACATACTTCTATTTTCTGCAAAAGAGAAATAGATCTGAAAAATTAAAAAAGAAGCGCTGATGACAGGATCATTTTCCTGGATGTTCCTGCTG
>NW_010420277.1:40438-44374 GCF_000710305.1 Buceros rhinoceros silvestris
TTTTTTCTTGGGTTTCCCTGCTGAGGCTTTTTCCCCCCGCCACATCTGCAACGTTTAAATCTTGCCTAGCTCCTTCCCACCACGCTGGCAAACATCAAGGATTCTCCGACCTTGATATGGAATATGCTGCTTTACATACCACTGCTGCAAGCTGGTTTTGCATCCTGTGTTTTGCATGATTCAGAACAGACTGATTCAGAGAACGACTGAATCAACCGGTGTCAGACTATGAAGACTTTGAAACCTAAAAAAGGTAAACTGAGAAACTACCATCATCCCCGGGGGAACGCGGCACTCACTTTAGCACAAACTGTCCAGAACGAGGATGTCGGTCTGAAGTAAGAGGTTTTACACCCACATACATAGGACCAGAAGCCTGGGCAGATGGCATCTTTCAGCCAATGGGATGCTAGCCTTAGAAATTCATCCTGTTTGTATTCTTTGATATGAAATTTATAACACTCAGATTCCCATCCAATAGTTACACTCTCTATTGATCAACAGATCCAACTGTTAGTGCACGGTATCAGCAGAGTCCAGTATTTACTGGATATCGGCTCACTTCTTTCTATACTTGCGCATACCTCACTGCCCACTTTCTATATTCTTAGTGCTTCTGAGAATTCCTCAGTCTGCACAAACTAAAGTTTTCTCATAGGATTCTTCCTCTTTCTCTGCTTTCTTGACTCCCAAAGCAAAAGCCAAGGCACAGTCACTCTCAGACCACCTTGTGTTACAAAGCAGTGATATATCACACATCTGGGAACACTATTTAAGTATATTAATCTTCAATTTAAGAACAATTAAGCTTCTTTTCCCCCTCAGCAGCTGGTTATGGCATCAATTCTCTTTCTTTTCCAGATGACACTTCAAAACTAACCATAAAAGCATTCTGTTGTCACCCGCTCCAAGGTACACACCTGCCTCTGAATTTTACTACGAAGTCTGTAAATACAATGAGTGTTAGTAATCTCGGCTTCATCGCACTTGGTCAGACTTGTGGTGTCCCTTCCATACCCTCCTTCAGGTGCAACCATCCCGATGTGGAAGCAATTTCTGTGTTTGGAATGCAGGAGAACTGAACTCAAACCCCTCCAGCTAAGCCAAAACCAACCTGAGTCTTCTACTACCTGGGTAAAGGTCTTCATTTCTATGCAATTCCTTCCTCTTTTCTTCCTCTGTGTGCTTCATGCACAACCTCCTGTGAGATGTGTAACTAACTCAGGGCTCCAGGGCACGGTGCAGGGATCAGGCACTGGGGCTCGAGGTGTACGAGTGCTGGTTGATCACTGCCACACTTGCCTCCCCCTGCACGCCCAGGCCACTGCCACAAAAGAACAGATAATGTGGAATTCAGAAACCTCTGAACACCTGCCCTTCGCCTAACTGAGGGGAAATGCTAATTTAAGATGGGTCAAGAAACAGGCCAACTCACAGAAAACATAACACGAACTAACGTAACTGATACACCATAGAATGTGATTAACCTCGATATAAGAATCTGTCTAGAACCCATTATACCGATCACCTACACACAACAAAATTCTAGAAAAACCCCAACAAACGTCACAGGTGTAAGGATCTACATACCAGATGGACAGGCTTGAAGGCGAGGCAGTAGACTCAAGGTTTGAAAGTGCAAGGCTGAACACGTAATGTTCTCAATACCCAAACTCCTTTCAGTTTCCGGACACAAGCAATGAATTCACTTTTCAAGAGAAAAGAATTCCAGCACAAGTATTTCACAAGAGCAGAGCAGGCAAATTCAGATACAAAAAGTCTGGTCAAAATTCCCCCAAAGGGGAGGTCTGGAACTTCTACACAATTTCTGCCCGTACAGACATTCTGCAAATTAAATCTACCTTTCTGTAATACACCTCTACCTCTCTTTATTATTATTTCTAGCCACTCCTTCCTCATTTCTAAAACATCTGATTTTCTCCAGTCTTGGAAAAAACACACTTTCTTTCTGAGCTTACAGCAAGTATGTCCTCAGCGTCACCTGCTCCAAAGAGAATTCTTTGGGGGCAATGTTCAGTAACGAGTTGCACTGACAGCACAGAGCAATTTTCCATCTGTTCATCTCCAACCACTTTCAAAGTCCTACCAGCACCGGTTGAGGCGTGCAGCAGCGCAGCCTCTTAGCACGACGGCACAGTGAACCTGACCTCCACTCCATCGATTTCGGGGCTGATTCACTGGAACGCCACTGGCACCGCTCATTTCACTGTGCAGCAATCCTCAAGCAATGCTGTCCACCTACATCAGCAGCAACACCTCTGTCAGGAAAAGAATTCATCTGAGGATTTAGGGGATTTGTCTGTCGCCTGAAGGAGCTCCATAATGTGCACAGAGACGAGGTAGCAGTAATCTCAATTAAACGACTCACTCAGGGTATATTGGCCGCTGTCTAGACCCAGCACAGTGAATCACTGTTAGTCCGCTGTGCAGTCAGGCACAGCACAGTTATTATTCACCCGCTGTTCTGGACCAACAGATCTCTGATTCATTCTTTCACCTCTTTCTTGACCCAGTGGAGGAGAAAAGCATCGAAGAAATAATTTCTGCAAAGCCCTTGCTCTCCTCTATTCTTTTTAAGATTTCCTGTTTCACCTGAAAAATGTGTATAAAAAGAACTGATCAATATCTGCTTTTTCTCTCTAATCCTCTTCATCCTCGCTACATTCTCTGGTTGATTCGTAGCTTGTGATTATTATAACAAATAACATGACACACTGCTTTGAAGTCTGAAACAGCATAGAATTCAAAACACTGACATTATCATTCAACTGAAGTTTACAGTTTACACCAGACAAAATGAGTTGATCAATTTAAGGTAGAAAAAGCTTTTGCTCAAGCCAAAAAAATGAAACAGAAGTATAATGCAAATATTTAGCAAAGTTTTAAAATAAAAGGTTTACCTTTCTATTAAAATGTGTTACACAAAGAATCGCCTTGGATTTAGCCAGCACGAAGGGATTTTTCAAGAACCTATTTTTCAGATTCTAATTAATAAGCAATGCCTCCTTTACAAAGTGGGAACAGCTGTTTACAGGCTCTTGCCCTCCTCCATTAATTTAAACAGCACCATTTGCAGAAATCATAACTATTTCAACTCCATGGGTTTCAGTCTGCTCTTCTGCGCTGTAGATTAAACTTTTACCAATTTTTCACCCCACACATAGAAACAAACATTCTAGAAGAGCGAGTGGGAACTATACCCAAAAGAGTGAGCAAATTTTAGATTCATGTGAGAGCAAACGCCACGGTATGCACTGTCACATCATATATCAGTATACTTCCTTTTTCCGCCACCTTATACCAGTGACAAGTTTCAGTTAATGAATAGTATGCACTACCTAGGAAATTCTGAGGATAACTAGAACCAAATGTAGACACAACCTATCTGCTGTAACCACCACTGACAAGTCTCAATGAGGGTAACAGAGCAGCAAGTGCTCAAAGGCTGACAAAACCTCTGTAGGTGTAACCCCTCTCTTCACCAGTTACAATTATCAGTCCTCTGGTTCACATGGGGACGGTGCTCCAAAATTCTTCCTCTCTATCCCTTTCCCAAGGTCATCTACTCCATACTGCACCTTCACCTGCTACAGGCAATTGTATTTCCATGAATATCTGTACTGGGTTTGTGCGGCAAGGTTTTGTTAGCAGGGGGAGGGCTACAGGGGTGGCTTCCGTGATAAGCTGCTCCAAGCGTCCCCTTTGTCCAACAGAGCCAATGCCAGCTGGCTCCAAGACAGACCTGCTGGTCAGCCCATCAGTGATGGTGGCAGCACCTCTGTGATAATGTATTTAAGAAGGGAAAAAAACCCCTGAAGTCACACATCAGCAGCTGGAAGAGAGGAGTGAGAAACAACTCTGCAGACACCAAGATCGGAGAAGGAGGGGGAGGAGATGCTCGCAGAGCTTCCCGTG
>NW_010420277.1:44532-52579 GCF_000710305.1 Buceros rhinoceros silvestris
AACGGCAGTCACAGAGGAAAGAGGAATATGTGAGAGCAACAACTCTGCAGACACCAAGGTCAGTGAAGGAGGGAGAGGAGGGAGATTCCCCTGCAGCCAGTGGTGAAGCCCACGGTGAGGCAGGCTGGGCGACAGAGGAACGCACGCCAGGGCAGGTGGATGCTCGAAGGAGATTATGACCCTGTTGGAAGCCCACACCGGAGCAGGCTCCTACCAGAACTTGCGGACCCGTGGAAAGAGGAGCACACGCTGGAGCAGGTTTGCTGGAGGGCCTTGTGACCCCACGGGGGACCCACGCTGGAGCAGTCTGTTCGTGAAGGACTGCCCCCCACGGACACATGCTGGAGCAGGGGAAGAGATCCCAGCCTGTGAAACTTTACTTCAGTCTATTTGGTTCATCAATTTGATGTCTACTTAAATGCACGTACTCTCAACTCTGGTTGGAACAGTGACAAGGAGATTTTTATTCAGGCAAAAATTCAAAGTACTTCAGTGTGAATTTAGTCTAGGAAAAGCTGCATTATTACATTCTATGTGTGTTTATTTTAATTAATGAATTTATTCTAATTTACTATCAACAGCCATTAAACAAGTCTGACATGAAAGAAACTGTCTAGCTTGTCGGTTTCATGTATAAAATTTTCCTTTACCGTTATTCCACATGTAAATGCTAAAAGAAAAGCAGGGAAGGAGGCCTTGCCTTCAGTAATTCTATTCTATGATTTGCCAGCAATGGGAATGAAAACGAGCAGAAACTGTCTAGCTTGTCGGTTTCATGTATAAAAATTTTCATTACCGTTATTCCACATGTAAATGCTAAAAGAAAAGCAGGGAAGGAGGCCTTGCCTTCAGTAATTCTATTCTATGATTTGCCAGCAATGGGAATGAAAACGAGCATGATTTCAACCTATTTTAGATACACGGACACACAAACACACAGGCTGACAACTACTTTAACCTCATCTGTTGGTAGTTTGCTGCTGATGCACTTTGTAAGTTGCTTTAGACTGTATCTAAAAAATCGTTTCATCCACTACCCTCACAATCAGCGGAAGGACACCGCGAGTGCCAGTCTGGCCCCACGCACAGAGCATGTTGGGTCAGAATAACCTGCCCTGGGCTGAGTCCAAGGAACAAAGTGTTCTCCCCAAGACAGCTTGTGAGTTCTGACGGCTCAATGTGCTGGAGAAAAATCATCTCGATAAACTCTTACTATAATGAAGAAACACCCTAGAGACTTACTCAAACATCTTGGATTTCTTCCCAGGGAAACTGTAAGAAGGGAAGGGAAGGGAAAAATCCACCAGAAGAAGTGCTGCTACTACTGGAAACAGAAGCACTGAATCCAGGCAATGAGTTCAGCATCACCACTCCCTAACGGCACCACCTTGCCAGCAGCTCTTTTTAGAGACAAAGGCATAGGGAAACGTAAAACCAGAAGATACTGGAGGAAGAGTGAAAGACAAGTAAACAGACTTGGAAACGTATTTGCTTCCTCATGGAAATGACGACATGTTCACTGACCTGCTGCTGGTACACGAAAGCTCTGTAACCACCACCTTGAAGTTCACTGGCATGGAGTCTTACAGCCTGAGAGGACTGTATGGAACATCCTATTCTTATCTCTTCCTATACGCGTCTGTTTATTTATATAAGTCCCGTATAAAATCACTTTGTATACTTGCAAGGAGAATCAGCTTGGAGTGGAGGAGTGAGAGGGGAGAATGACGCTCACACAGGTTATCAGAGGTTGGGCAAAGAACAGCAGTTCTCTGTATCTCCTCATGTCTTGTTTTTTAAGAGAGGCAGTAACATACGAGTTCAGGGCTCTTAAACCGTGTACAAGAATGAAGTAGCCATGGAAACAATTTGAGGAACTAGGGCAGGAATTTTGACAGAGGTGAAGGCTGATCTGTGAAATTCATGGCCATAGTAACTGCAAAAAACTGCAAAACCTACAGCAACAGCTTTCCTCCTCTAACTCTGAGTAGAATGGTTACTTCTCAGAAAATAAAACTTTCTTCCAATATAAATTATTATTGCTCTCAGAGCTTCATCAGATGCTTCATCAGTAGCGCGATTACTGGCTGCCTCATGAAAACCATCTTGTTTATTTCAGTTACTGATTTTCCCTAATACTGTTACCATGAACTTAATTAATTAACATCCTCAGTAATACTCACGCTGAAGGATGCCACCAGTTCAGTGGTTAGTGTCTATGTTCAGAGCATGTGACTCAACCCTTACCTGTAATATTTTCTGGCAGTAAGCGCCTTTCTGATGCTCACTACAACGGCCTTGTTTCCACGAACACAAGTGAGATGCCTAATTAAAGCTTGTTTTGTCTCAGGATGTTTAAAAATCAAACCTGGGACCCCAGCAAGGTTACAAGCTTCTGAAATTACACAGAATTACCTGTGAACATATTTTGAAAGGTTTAAAAATAGTACTACACTAATTGTTAACATTTTAAAAATCATACTCTGATTATGAATACTCCAGTTGCGCTTTATGGGAAATTTTCTAAGCACACAACTAAGTTAACAAGTATCTTTTTAGGTTTGAAGGGGTTTGGAATGGAAAAGCCAGAAATTGATTTATTATATTCACCCTTTCAATGATGTAATTCCAAAAATGTAGATTTTTTTGTTCTGATTTTGTTTGATTTTCAGTCTATATTGGTTTGGTTTGTTTTTCTTTTGCAAATAAGCATGAGCATAACAACCCAGGAAAGAAAATCTGAGATATATTTGCATATGCAAAGATATCCAAATGGTCTTGGGCAACCTGGACAACACAGCCTGGTTAACATGACCGGCTGCTAGACCTCCCTGTGCCAATGTATTTCCGTGCATACAGCACTGTCGTGTGCAGGGTCTAGCTGAGCTCTGCAGAGAGAGGAAGATTTCCAGAAATACCTGACCTTCCCCATAAAACCGCATTTTAACCCTTCAGGAGTAAACTAAGGAATTAGCACTGGGTTTTGCTTCTCAGAGACCCTCTACTCAGACTTAGAGAGTAAGCATGGAAAATACATCTGTATATAATATTGAAAATACACTGTGGTTCAGGAAAGGAGTAGGTTTAGGTGATCTTTTGGAAAATTTTCAGCACAAGTCTGTTCAGTGTTAGTGTATGAGGAAGCAGCATGGAGGATGTTTAGAGACAGGAGGAGCTTCCACATTTTTAATACCTAACCACTTCTATTTGCTCTTTAAGTCTAACAGAGAAGCCTTAATAAGAAGCATCTGACATGACCACTGAAAATTTTCCTTATGTTTATTTTTTAAAACTTTTACCTTTATGGTAAAATTACTTACTACTATCCCTGCATTTCCTGAAATATTTTCTGAGCCTTTTTTCTCTGACAGCAGATGAGAGCCATGCACTAGAAGCATAAACATGAAGTTAACTCTGGTTGCACTTCACCACATCATTCTGTTCTGGGATAATGGTCTTATCTGTTATCATTCCTTTTGAACTTATTTCCTTTTATGTTATTAGACTGTATTTGTGGAATACTCCTTACTCATCGGGCTCCCTTTGGTGTTCTCCTTGCCAGTCCACTGCTGTCAGCTGACAACAATAAAAACATCTTGTTTTTATTTATACACTAGAACATTTTTATTGCCAAACCTTCTCTTTCAGCAGGCATGCCTGACTTCCACCGAACACAGGAGCGGGATTATCAGTGAAATAATGTGTGTGAAACTAGTGACAAATTGACAGGATTAGATTAGACAGGATTAAATTAGACAGGATTAGATTAAATCTGTGCAACTCTGAAAGTCATGGAATTAAACAGGAAAAATACAAACCCAGAAAATAATTCCTGCCAAAGCATAGAAAATAAAATATTAAGACTGAAGAACATTTTTATTCTGCAGTATTACATTTAATTTATTCCATCTTTCAAATCCACCTACATGAAATCCTGTATGCAAAATATTTGTTTTGCAGGAGAGAGGAACAGATACATTCAAAATCACAAAGAATCCAATAAAATGTCTAAACAACATACTTCAGATTTTCAAAGGCTGCTTTATCCTTTAACAATAACTGTAATAATCTGCACGGAGCATATTGAGTTTTCAGCAGTACGTGCAGCTGATCAGATACGACTCTCCCCATGTTTTCGCCTATTGCTTATTTCAGATCTTATTTAAAATTCCTTAGAAGTTATGTAACATTTCCGGAGACTGAAAAAGAAATCGTGTCAGATCCTGTCCAACACAAAGCTAGTCTGGACACGCGGCATGGCAGGGGCTATCAGCGGGTACCAGAACAAGGCTACTGTATAGGCAGCATGTCTTACAGTTCCTGAACCCACAGAGAGAGGGGACTTGGCTCTAAAAATCCTTTCTTTACCTTGCCAGATAGCAAAACACACTACCTAGATAAGAAATTCATCTGACAAAAAAATTCTTCAGCTCAAAGAGAGTAACAGTAATGTAGTGAGAGAAAGGAAACAGAAGTGTAATGTCTCAAATATTCCTACCGTGCCACTATACATGTGATGGTAATTGGTGCAGAAAAGCATTCACTGCTACTGACTTTGCTGCTGCTCTGGACAAACGTTGCCTTCTGTTGAAGTGATGAAGTCTGTTTAGCCTTAGTTCTCTTAGTGAAACCAGAACATTTCAGAAACCAACTTTCCAGCCAGGCACCTTCTCACTCCCTACATTTCCTTTGCAATAGGCAGATACTGCCCATTCCAGACTTTGCTCATCAGCCACTTGCTGGCACCATCCCTCTGCATGAGACCCCTTGGCAGAATCACATACATCAAGTCAAAGGTTCCTCACAATCTCAACAGCAGTACGTGATGGAGAGATGGCAGGGAGCGATAATGAAGAAAGCTCTGAATTTTTCACTCTGAACTGTGGATTCTGAAATGGTACCAACCTACACTAAAGCAGATTATGAGTTACAAATCATAATCAAGGAAACGAGAAAAGTAGATGAGTATCAAGATTAGAGTTGGCATCCAGATGCTCTGTCACAATTATCTGATGTTTCTAATGCTCTAAAACTGCAGCAACGCAAATCAGAGTTATGGAAAGTGCTGCATCAGGTATGTGACCTGAAACACTAAACAAATCCTGAATGTCAGCAAGTCAAATGCATTATTGCTGAAGTATTTAAGTACCTCATCACTGAGACAGAAAATAGTACCAAGCATTAATTGCAAATAACTTTTTTAGCATTTTTTTCCCCAAGTCAGGTGTAAAACAACCCTTCCAAAACAAGCCTAAATTAGAATCACCAACAAGCAGAGAAGAAGAATAAGCTTTTATCCTCGTACAGATTGCCAACGCAGTGTCTCTCATTTTCATTCTCTGGTCAGACTGAAGCAACTTTTTTAATCACGATATATCAGTTTCTTTTCCAAATATATGGAGAGCACTTACCAGCTGTCTTCCGTGCTTTCAACAGCTTTCGAAAGAATTAGAAGCCTCTTTTTGCTCATTTTATATCCATTTTGGGAAGAAGTTTGTTTTAGATGTCTTCCACTAACTGCCACATAGATTTGTACAGTAATCCAAAGGCAAAGCAGCAACCTTCTTTTCTAATATAAGCCTAATCTAAATTCCTCGGCCTTTTTCCCGAGGAGGCAAACAGTAAACTGGAGGAGAATCCTGCTTGGTTGCCTCATTTGCAATTTATATTTGCAAAAGCAGAAGGAAGTTTCCAAAGCGCGTGCTGTGATAAAAGGAGTCGTCAAGGCTAAAAGCCAGATGTGGCTTCAGAAGACTGTTTTTAAACTCTGAAGCAGTTTTTTCTGTAGGTCAGGACACACCAAGACTAAGACGTAAAAAGTGTGGGTTTGTTTAAACTTAACACACATACAAAGCTCCTCATTAAACTTTGGCAGACAGCTTACAAATGGCCACAAACTTTACACGAGTCTTGGATATGGGGCTTGGAGAAAAACACAGCCAGTGGTCGTTTCGTATTCTACAGGAAAATACAGACGGTGGTGTGCTTTAGCACAATAAAATGCCTGTTCCCAGACAGACATTATCTGCTACTAGATTGGTTTTGGTAGTGCTCTGTAACATAGTCTAAATTCTGGAGGTTCTGCAATATTTTCCCTGTCTTTTAGACCACATTTAACGTAAAAGGCTTTGTCTACCTAATCAACAAAATCAAACCAGAACTTCCATTATTATTTCTGTCTTAATTCAGCTAGCCTTGCAGAAACAGACAAAAAAATCTGCCAACACAAAAAGTTCTCACTGCAATAGTTCTGACTAAAATACCACCCTTCTCTGTCATCACTGCACCTTCCTTTTCCTGTCACAGACTGGTGATGTGTAAACACGATTACCTGCACACCTATCTCCAAATTACTAGCGAGCTTGTATTAGAGAAGTTTTTTCATGAAGCATGGCATGAAACGAAGTCTGAGCGCTCCCATCCACCTGCCGTGCTCCAGAACCCTGCAGTGACGATGACCAGCGTGACCGGGAGAACAAGCCTCACACCAGTTACCCGGCTGCCGAGACACATGCGCTCAGTGCTTAAATCACAAAGTGCCACAGGCACGAGGGGCGAGAGGAGCGTGTAACGGCCTGCGGAGGAGGACACCGTACGGACAGCACAGGACCTTGAAGCAATGTAAGCATTTCTAGGTGCGCAGCACTGGAGTATTCACACTTTTATGTACCAGCAATCAGAGAACGGCTGGTAAAAAAGCCTGTGCTGCAGATACACTCCTTCCAGCGCTGGTGAAAGAAGCACTTCTTGAGGTTAGGGTGTTTGTCATACATTTAAAAGCAATTCTGCCTAATGGCAAGGAGAATTAAGGGTCCCCCAGCCCACAGTGAGAACAAAAAACCCACATGTTTTTAACTGACAACTTGTCATAATTCTTTGGCTTTATAAAAGTGGATGAACTGCTGTAGGAAAGGCATTATGAGGAATACTGTGATTAGGTAATTACCAAGCAAGATTAACACGCTGGTTTTAGCCAGTGCGATGGCTCTTCCAGGGCTTTAGTTGAGGTTCCTGAAAATACACCCACACTCTCCTAGACACACGTGAATTTCATCCTTCACTCAACGTGTCCAACTGTCATTTGGATTTTGCTTAGGAGAAACCTACACTTTAGATCACTCTCAGCTGATGATTTGCTGCATGAACTTACTTATTCTGAACTCTCAAAATTCCTTGAGGCCTCCCAGCTGCCACGAATTTCATTCCTGAGAATCCTATATCCTAAATTCTGTGCAATATATGTATATATATTTTTTAAAGAAGGCTACTGCCTCTTACATGAGTCGATATGAATTCTTGATTCTATGTAATTTTGGTTGGTTTTGGCTCAGAGAATTGTAATGCAGGAGAGTCACCTAAATTTGTTACCATGAGATGGCTATTTATTTAAGCTGCAACTTATCTAACTCCTTAACAAATCTATTTTAAGAATACTTAAGCACATTCTGACTATCAATACAATTTAATAAAGGTTTGTGTCCGTTACCTTTAAAGATGATTTAGTCCGAGGCTCTGTTTTCTGTCTGGTAAGCTTGTTTTGAATAAGCAATGATTGATCTGTACGAGCATCATAATTTCCATGTTCTGAATCATCCGTGTACGTGTCTTTGTCTTTTCCTACATCTGAAGGAAAACCAGAAGAAAACAGTAGGCTTACTAACAGCATTGTTACAGCCACAGCTGAACATTCCTTTTAAAGATCCACTTTCCAGTAACATAGACTATCCTGTCCTGCAAAAGCTTTTTACTTGAAGTATTATCATATTGGTCTGAATCTAGAAGTGACTTGTGTTTTTAGCAGAAAGCCTGTAGAAATTTCTTATTATTACCATTCAAATCAAAAAAGCCCACAACATTCTTTACAGCAATTAAAAAATCCCCCCAAAACACAAAGAGAAATAAAGGAAATTTTCAAATGCTTTTTTGCTTGACTCACAACCGTCGAGACTCAAAATGTGCTATCAAACAGGCAGGTGCATCCTGAACGAGAGTGACACCTCATGTTCTAAGCCCAAACCAGCAATAAAAATGTCCGATCTCCCTACAC
>NW_010420277.1:52695-60689 GCF_000710305.1 Buceros rhinoceros silvestris
CCTACACGCCTGCTGCTCACCATTAGATGCAGCATTTGAAAGCTCTCCAATGAAGGTACTGCAGTGACCACTCAAGAACACTTTTTAAGAGCTGTACCTGGCGGTGGTAGAAGATAGTGGACACCATGAAGGAAGTGATTTCCTTTTCATTGGATTTGCTATTAACTGCTCAACACCAAGTTTTTATAAACACTTTGGAGAGTATCCGAAGACAGCTGCAGGTGACTGAGGATCTTCCTCAAAGCTTATTAAGACCCGCTCTCACAGATTCTATTTCCTCCTGCATCACCACCGCAGGCAAGTTAAAAGGACACAGATCTCTGAGTCACTCTACACCCTCTACCAGAAGGTAGACTTTTTTCACGTATTTAATTTCCTTGCACATTCTCCATCAAAAGATCACAATAATATTTACCATATACACCCAGCAGAGCAGAACGAGGGGTAACGTCTGCACAGCGTTGGACCATGAAGTTTTAATGAACGCTGGAAATTGGTTAGTCTTGAAAAAATATTTTCAAGATAAAAAAGATGGAATAATTATTCCCACACAATTATATCTTGGGCAAATTGGAAATAGAAACATTCAGATGAAAAAGTTACCCACAAATCCTGAGCCAAGTTCTCATCTCAGCTTTCATATCAACATGGGAAAAGTCAGGGGGACTGGGAACAGCATTTAGCCCAGTAACTGTAAACCCTAAATAGAAGCCAAGAAACAAGCCACGGTTGCTGTGGGAACCACAGACTTGAATTTCCTGAATTTCATATTCATAAAAGCTCATCTGCAATAACAACAAAGTATTTTTCATTAAGTTGTTCAGTTAAATTCTCCACAGTAAGAACTACAGAAAAAAAAAAAATAACCACAATTATCTCACGTAGCCTAAACATTTCCAAGGTCTAACATTAAACTAGAATATCCGCCAGGAGCTGTTTTTTCTGCAATTTAGCTGCTTACAAAATGATTACACAAAATGAGCCCTTGGTAATTCTGATATTAACTCCAGTAAATCTGTAAAGGGATTTCTTATGTGCGAAATAGCCTGCTTTTAATTGGCAGAGCACCAATCTCATAGACTACTTAAACAATGTTTTAACCTAATATACAGGTTACTCTCTGGTCAAGAAAAATGAGTGTAGTGAAAAGACTCTGAAGCAGCTTTCAAGCAGCAGGTACACAGAGCAGGAAAAAGGATACCAAGGCATCTTGACAGATTTGACTCTTGCCCAGATGTCATGAGCTCTTTACTAGAAATCACGAGCCTGTAACAGAGGCTGATAAAATGAAGAGACGGCCACGAAACCTACAGTCCTGCGTCGAGATAGTCCATTTCAGCTGAAATGCTCTACTTACTTACAGTAAGAAGTCTGGTTTTATGAGGGGAGTTTTAGAGAAGTGGACATTATGATACACCTAATACTCCCAAAAAGAAATAAAAACTTTGTGAAAGTACATGTTTTACTTAAACAATTTAAAGTTACGAAATGAGTTTTCTTTTGCTGCTTAACATACTCTTACATGCTAAATATTTTTGTTTGCAAGGACACAGCTTTTAAATCACAGTGTGTATTTTCTGGAAAAAAAAAACCCCTTCCATTTAGAGATAACTGCTCTCTGGTGTGAAATGCAGTTTAAAAAGAAATTTAGAGTTAAAAAGTTACATTTCTTATACAAAATGTAATGATACTCGCTATTTTATATTCCAGCAGTTGATGACTTGTCATGCACCTAAAACACTGTCCCACGTAGTAAAAAGGGGAGGAATGAAGATTAAAACAGAGCACTTAAAAACTGCACTTGAAGCATTTCTTACATCTCTCTGAAAAGACGTCAGACAGACACGTGAGTATTCATTCTTCTTAACATTCATGTAGTTTTGGATACTAATGTCAACAGAACACCTGAAGTGTGCACTGCAGGGACTTCATAGATACTTTGGATAGTCTAGTGTTCCCATTTACCACACGGTATAGTAACACATATAAAATATATAGTAATATATAGCAATATATAGCATATAGTACTATATAGCATTTAGTAAAAATCTTTAATAAAACTAATCGCACACACTCAAATAAAAAGTTCAATGCATTGCCTTGTATTTCTATACGAGAAGAGGTGAGAAAGAGCCATCACAATGTGTGCGTGTGTTTGGGAGGCTCTTGTTCCTTACCTTGAACTTTTTGTGAACTTCTTTTGATTAGCTTTCAAATTTGTAAGGAGTAGAGAATGAAATATGTTGGGGTTAGAAAAAGATCTTGAAAGAAGATGCCACTACAACATTCACGATGGTTTTGTACTTTTCTATGACCAAGCGTTTTTTTCTCAAAACTCTTCGGTTTTGAGCTCCTTGCAGATTTTTTTTTTCAGGGACACCGCATGACAGAGCAATGTGCACTGTCACCTTGGATCCACACTCAAGTATAAAGTGATTTTGAAAGGATTCAAACAGTAGTCAAGCAGATACCAGATCTCTTCATTGCACGAGTTGCTTTGTTCTGCTATCTTGTAATACAGAGTCACGATGAGTAACTTCAGCCTTCGTACACCTCAAAACCCAACCTACACTCCTGACATCCAGTCTGTGCTTGATGCACGACAGTAAGATCTGTCCTAAGGGCAGTAAAGGAGATACTGTTATTTCTGGAAGCCTCTTACCTGACAACGCAGAAGCATTTAGTTTAGAAATTGATTTCCAGGTCCATACTTTGCATCTTCATTTTTGGGTCTTCTTAACCGCTTGGCTGCCGTTCTTTCTATCATACCCTTCTGAAGGGCCAAGAATGCATTTTAGTTTTATGATAGAGGATAAAAACTCACTTGTCCCAATTTCTCTGTAATCCACCAACTTATTTTAGATAACTAATGTAGCATAGCAAATGTTTTTCAATTCATATGGAAAGGAAAATTAATATAAAAATTATTCCTAAATATTTTCTGTTTCACCCACTTTGTTCTGATTACTCCTGGCTCAATCCTCTGAGCCTTTTCACATTTAGGGATAGGCCTTGCAAAGCTTGAGTAAGGATGAGATTATTGGACAAAAAATTAATCCCCTTTTGTCCTAATTTTAGTCCTAGAAACAACAAACGACCTGGAGCAGGGTATCACTAGACACCTGGGTAAGGGCACTGTGATGTATTTAGGTCCTGTTATCTTACTCTGCTGTGTACCTGGAATACTCTATCCTATACATGATATAGAAGGTTTTTCATCTGTATTTTCATGTATGTGTATTTATATATTATTTATATTTCTCATATTTTAAAAGGGAGTCAGACAGCTATTATTGCTGTCTGCAGGAGTTAAGATGGTGTACAGAACTTGGACAGGCAGATTAAATACTCGAAGTATTCAGTGTGTCGAACATCAATATTAAGTCTGAAGACTAAAGCTCCCAATGTTTCAGTGAGCACTGAGCTCATAAAGAACCACCCAGCTTCTTCATCCATGCTGCCGGCTCTCCAGGCACAAACCAGCTCTAACATGGGAGCTGGACAATTCCCTCACACACCCGCTATAGGAAAAAATGTCCTCACGCAGCTTTTCAGCCACCTCACAACACAGTCAGAACAGCTGGGACGGCTCTTACCCAGGCAGGCATCGCCCAAGGACCACCAGCTCCTGAAAAAGCGACTCTTAGTAGCACAGGGGAAACATCGCATTTCTGCTGAAGCAAAAACTGGTTTCCTTGAGTCAGAGCCTCTGTGATCTTTCAGTCCCTCCTTCCGTGTGAACACTGTGTGTACGGCAGAGGTTACTCTCCCTACTGCAGTTTAGCGTAACATCACTTAATCAAAATTCACTTACAAGTGTTTCTCTAATCAAGCACTGAAAAAAGCTTTTATCATGCAGTTATTATGATACTTTGTTGTATTTTGTTAATTTTGGTTCAGGTCTTCATTTCTCACTTCACTACATCACAGCACGGCGCATAAATAAAGGAGTTTCTTATGTATAAGCTTTGTAGTAATTGAATTCAGGATAAATTCAGAATACAAGATAACCATTGCAAAATTATAAACTACATCAGTCATGATCAAGTTCCTGTCTAGGAAGGATTTCACGTCATACTAAAGAAGATGAATTACTATGCATAAATCCCTTATAATTAACCTAATTCAGAAAAAAAAAAAAACCCAAACCCTGAATTGAAAACAGAATAAATTAATTAGTCTTGGTTTATTTGCTACTGAGTGTTGCCAAATAACTTAAAATTAGATACTCATTACATCTAAATCCTGAATGCCAATTTCTATTGATCACATTATCCATTACTCATTTTTTACTTCTTTCTTGATACGAATTACCTCAGCCTAACAGTGGAGGGCAGATCCTCTGATGACCCTCTACCATTTCTGATGGTAGGACCTGCAGAAAGCTACTTACACGCTGAATTGTGTTACAAGGAGCAAACTGGGTTTTCAAGTTAACAAGGAGACTATCAGACTCACAAGTCTTTCTCCCAGTCTAACTGGATCTCCAATACCGCCTAACTCCTGAAAATCTTGATGCCTTAGGTATGTACATGATAAATGGGATTTTTAAAGGCATTAATCTGTCTTGTATTAAAAATCCCTGTTATAAACTTGGCTCACAGTGTTTGAAACTGAACATTAAAAAAAAAAAGGAAGTCAAACCTGGCCACTCTAACGATAGTGATTTTAACAACAGAAAGAGACCTAGCAAATGGAAAAACCTGTCATGTATCAGTCCCAATACTGCCGCTGTCCTCCTCCTCCTCTGGCTAAACACAAAGGACGATCTGATAAGAGATCAGACCATTCAGTGGAATATTATTGACCCGCTTTGTGAGCCTTGGCACTTTACACAGTCCTTTTTCACCTGTACCATGCTTTAAAAGAGAGCCTTCATCTCAGTTATGCCAAGAAAAATGTTATTCTTCTTAAGAAAAGGGAGTTAGTACTGAAATAAAACAAATTTTCCTGCAAATCATCTAGGTTCTACAATAAAGAACTGCTAAATTCTTTTAAACTCAGTCAACTGATTTCCAAAGCACACTTAGAACCCCAAAAAGGTACGTAGTAACCACGCCCTGTAATTTTAAGAGAGAGGATTTTTCAGCTGTTCATGGAGACAAAATTCTAGAGCAAACAACCTTTATCAGAATTGTTTGCACTCAGACTTCTTTCAGAAAAGATCGACAGCCCATCTGCCATAGTTCAAATATAAGGTTCATTCCCTTTATGCATATAACAGCCTTTAAGGAATTATTTAAAGCCTTTACCAGTTGGTGGTTCTTTATGTACACACAGACCCCAGTGGAGCAGCTCCTGGATGAACTAACTCGTTAGTTAACCTCAATGTGTCTGCAATTCTGTTACGTTTCTAGAACTTAAGAAAAAGGTCTAGAGGAAAAAGAAAATTTTTAATACCACTCTCTGTATGTAGTTACTAGGAACTCACTTATTTTTTTCAGCTCCAGCTAGAGCCACAAGCTATTATTGGTAGCTGCAGTAAAGCCAGAAATTCAGTAACTGAAGTTAAAGCAATGTCATTTAAATCCAGCTGGCTCAATCAAAGCAATTACTGAGCATGTCCTTCAGAGGAAAAACAAAGCACAGTAAAAACAGAATGGAATACAAATAGACACTACATTTTTTTTAAGCAAGTATCCACAGACAGAAGACTTTGGAAAAAAAGTATAAAGTTGAATTTCTTTTGAGGGAATGAATGTCAAATGTCTGAGTGTCACTGGAGTGACTTTCAAATGGATTAAAAAATGGATAATGCTCGAATTATACTGTCACAGCAATGAGTTCAGACTTCAACGTCCAGGTGCTTGCGTAACACAAATTTACATGGATCTACAAATACCACACAAGTATTTTCATTTTTTCTTGTATTTACTTCTTATAAGATCTTGACACTCAATTCAAAAAAAGCACGGAAAAAGACCTTTCCTGTTTTGCTAAATCTGTTCCCTTTAGGTATTTGTGCCTATTGCACCAACGTGAGAGTGTAGCCAAGGTGAATCCAGTATCACAGGGGTATTGTTCTTGTCACCTAAAATACCACGCTGAGACTCAGCCTGTCCCTGCCTTCTTGGATAAGCATCTCTCCTGTGTCTGCACCAAAGATCCTAGACCTAGGCAGTAAATACACGTACTGCCACTGTAAAAGTTGCCCTAAAGTCTGCACATTTCATACTGACACAGAAACTTTACGCATCTGTCAGGAAAAATGTCAGACGTTCCCTCAAGACTCTGATGAGTAAAAATCTTGAAAGAAGCTAAGGCGATTAACATTCTTTGGTGAACTGGGAACTCTGGACTTTTAGCTTTTGTGAACTCAAAATACAGGAAAGACTTTTTTGGTATTTTTCCTTTTTGTATCCACAATGTAACATCATCTGCTATAGCAGATGTAAAGTCCGTAACTTTAAGGTTACAGACCTGACACACAGCTTTAGCAGCAGGGCACTGGTTACTCTGCGGTAGTCTCCTCCACGGTGAGAAATCCTACCCTCTTCTAACCTTGCATAAATATTTCTAAAGAAGTCTTGCCAAATTGGAACGTTCTCATCAAAAAGCTTATTCAGAAAATTCCCCCATGTGTGTGGTTATAGGATTTCACTGGCTTCTGGCAGCTAAATGAGCTGACAAAAATTCATGTATCTTGCTGTCAAGAATAAATTCACTGTAATTAGCTTTTCACTAACTACATGATAGTGGTTAGCAGGCATATTGGTCTCTTGGAGAAGTTTAGGTCCAAAGAGCAGGAATCTTCCACTCATCTGATGAGTAAAAATCTTGAAAGAAGCTGGGGGGATTAATGTTCTTCGGTGAACTGGGAACTCTGGACTTTTACCTTTTGTGAACTCAAGTCACAACAAGTGACAAAGGTCACTTAAACCAGAACTTTATACTCTTCTACAATGCAAACATGTAGGAAAAGAAAACACATTTTCACAGAAGTAGAAGGGATAACATGATTTTGCTCTGGACTGAACACCAAATTCTACCACCAGGCTTTGAGCAACACAAGGTGTAACGTTTTACTTACTGTCCAGATCCAAGCAACAGGTGATTTCCACCTAGGCAAGATCTGAATGCCCGGATCATAACCACAGCTGGGTGGGAATTTCCACACAGCTTTGGCTAAGCACTGAGCATTCCAGCATGTCTGAGACCTCGTAGTTCACGTTATATGGTACAGAAGCTCAGTGCATATTACTTTGCTTCAATTTATCGATTCCTAAAAGTAAACCACTACTTACCACCTTAAACGGTCAAAGGAAAATGAACGTTAATCCATAATGTCCTTGATCCCTTGTCTGTGTTAGCAGTAACGACGGTGTAATCCATTATCTTATTACTTTATAAATCCATTCATGTCACTACCTAAACAAGTCCAACAGATCCATGGCCTCATGTACAGTCAACTGAAATAAAAGAGACCCCTTCCACTGCAGCCTTTCATCTCATGCCTGTTAATCCCCTTCTCACAAGAAGAGTTTGTCTATGGACACGCTTCTGGAAGAGGAGAAAGCCATTGGGGCTATTTTACGTACAGTTCCATGACACCGCCTAATTAAAAATTCACACGTTCACTTAGTTCAGCGTTCTTTCCTGTGCTCAGGGGAGCCGTTTGGGGAGGTTCACTAAGAAGACAGGATCTATTAATCCGACTATTCTGAAACTCCATCAAAGTGCCAGAGTACTGGCTATGGAACACAGCAGTGCTGCATCACACTCACATATTTGCTGATCAACATTCAACCGGCAGGATTCCTCCCCGCACACCACCCCCCCTCCTTTTTTTTTCCCCACATTCAGGCAAAATAAAAAATTTTAGTCTTGGAAACAAATTCTTACTCTCATAAATACAACGCTCAAGCACAAACAAACTGTACTTGAAGGCTTACAGAAAGACCATTTTTAACATGCACCTTTAACTGTCTCCGATTTCTCTTTGTGAACCTGATAATGCTGATCTATAGCTGAGGCGATTCTTACTATTGATTTAT
>NW_010420278.1:0-270 GCF_000710305.1 Buceros rhinoceros silvestris
TCAGCCTGAGATTGCCAGTGTGGGTCATGCTGCCTGTCTCACCGAGATGTTTAAAAATGAGAATTCTTCTTTTGAGCTTTCCGCCGCGCTGAATGAATGAATCGCTGTGCCGATGCTTTAGCGTGAGAAGGGATAGCTCTATACGGGACGTTAATAGAAAATTAATGTACGAGTAAATCCTCGTCTGCCTGGTGAAAACGGGCAGCTGCTGTGCTGGAGCAGGTGAAGGTGTCAGGGGTGCGGAGCTGGCGTGGGGCAGGCGGGTGGCTG